>NC_143478.1:100096235-100396235 GCF_027475165.1 Benincasa hispida | reverse complement strand
ATTTAACCCATTTTATATCATTTTTCATTAGCTATCGTATCTGTCACTTCCTATAGTTTGGAGACTAATAAGATATCCATTTTCGTTTCATGTAATTAAATTATTTATTAAGAAATTATTATATTAAAGAGATATAATTATATTGTAAATAGTAGCTAGTTAACCGAGCATCAGAGATCTACCCAAAATCCGAGCATTTTGAAGGTTGAGATGTATAACGGCTCAAGCGATAATGGTTTAGATGAGTAACAGGTGAATTAAAGTTTGGTAGTGGTTTGAAAGTTGAAAGGTTGTGTCAGCTTCAATTACTAGGGGTTGGCCTTTAAAGGTGATAAAAAAGGAGTATGCTAAAAAACTCATACTTATTTTTCTACCATTTGAGTCACAAACTTTTTTTTTTTTTTAATTGGACTATTTTCAAACTTGATTTTAACTTGAGTGTTGGAGTGGACTTGGCTCAACACCACACGGTGTTTAGTTTTGTTCATTTTGTAGAATATTGGACTACTCTCACTCAAGAAATACAAATTTATTGTTGATGGATCATCAAATTCTTTTCCCTCTTCTTTAATCGTTGGTGGAGTTAATTGATTAGGTGTTTGATTCTCATTCTCATTATAGAGTTTTGAGGAAAAAAATGATGTGAAATGTTAATTTCTTTTTCCATTCTTTGTTTTTGAATCCTTGGTGAAATTGATAGATTAGGTGTTTTATTTTTGCTCTGATTGTAGGGTTTTTAGAAAATGATGTGAAATCGATGATCTAATGAATTTGGATGATGGTTTTGCTCTAAAAATTAGCTGACAATTTTTGGAGAGCTATCTCAGGACAATGGATTCAATGTTGAGATAGAGATTTTGGAGAGGGTTATTAAACATCAACATGTACATATTATTGGGTTTCTATTCAAAACTCTATAATGAGTATATGCCCAATGGGAGCACAGGGAACCCTTTTCATGGAAAGAAGAGGAACAGAAGAATGGAGATGGGAGGGGGAAGTGTATTTTGAAATTTTAGGGATCATATAGACATTCATCTCAAATCTAAGGGGCTAAAAATATATTTTATCCTATTTTATTTTTTTAAAAATCATCAAGTTCTTTGATGTTTATTAATGATTTAACTTATGGAATGAAAATATAATTGGATATACTTGAACAATAGTAGACGGGTTCAAAATAGTGGCGGAGAACAAAAATGTTTATAGAAATTAGGTACAATTAAGGAAGTTTAACCAAACAAATATGTCTCAATTGAAAACTATAAAACCATAAAGATTCAATTAAAAGTTTTAAAATAATAAATATATACAAAATTGAAACCATGTCCAAACAATAATTACATTTTAAATTTTACTATTAAGATCATCCTTTATTAGAAAAAAAATTCCTCTTTAACACAATTATCTTGACCTACTCTTTGGTCGAGATGAAATAAAAAGTAGAGAAATAAATGGATGGGATTAAAAGATTAAAGAGTATAGCTAAATTAAAATCATACATGTTACTATTTTCAAAGTTATCAATAGAAACAATATATTGCTTATGACTTTATAAATATAAATTTTATAATATGTTGCTAATTGGAAGACTATCATAAGTAGCGCCTCGAATACATTCATTCATTATATTGCTTATAACTCTTTGATACTAATTTGTTAGGATATTACCTAATACAGAACACAAGAAAATAGAAGAACGCTAAAAAAACTAGTCCGGAATACTCAAGAACACAAAAAAATAGATAATAGAAAGAACACTTATCAAATATAGAAATATATTGCAATATACCAATAGTATTTCAAAGGAATACAATCTCAAATTCTCATAGATATACCCAAACATCCCAACTTTACGTTGACACACCTAACTACATCATTTACCCTTATCTAACCATTTTACAAATATGTTCCATCAATGAAACATCCCAATCCTAAACAATGACATGACCATAAAACAAACTATGAGCAAAGCATGCTCAATGTAGGTAATATGGATTGAACCAAGGGATCTTATGTCCCCGAATTCTATAATACAAACCATACAAGAACCCATCGAGATTTTCTGATGAAAACTCGTGCATCTTCTTCATCTTCGCATATGCAGAAGCTATCAACAAACTATCAAAACCAGCAAGATGATGGGTAGGAATGTCATTCACAATATTGAGTAACTTAGCAAGTTTTTTTAGTCCAAGTTCGCCATTAAGTAAGTATTCGCAATTGCGAATTATGTACTTTAGGTCACTAACCGTACCAAGGAAACATCGAGCTATGATGGCGAACTCCACTACAGACTCCGGCATGGATTTGATCACCATTAGCTTCAACAAATAAGCAACGTCATAGATACCATGAAATGTGACCCATTTGACGATTCGATTGCTACAAAGAATTGGTAGAAATGCGAGTTGAAATTCGGCTGATCGGATTCCTTCTTCTCTTTGTTTCTTGAAATCTAACCCTTTGTTCTTCAAGAATTGGATCGATGTAGGATTGGAGAGATCTGTTTGTTCGTCAAAATCAGAAAAAGTGAACTCCCATGTCATGCCAACATTTCCATTCTCGTCGGCTAGAGTAACGCCCAATTGAAGAATCTTCAAATGGTTTAAGTTGAACTTCAAATCTTGGTAGAGATGTTCCTTAGGAGCACCTCTCGGGGTGGATCGGATAAAACCAGGAAATTCGGTGTCAATGACGATTACTGGAAACCTAGAAAGATAGACATTAAAAATGGCTAATTCTCGGTAGAGATTATGAGACCAAACTTGTCGAACCAAGTCCATGATTCCAAGATTTTGTTATGATGGCGATGGAAGAATAACGATTAATTGCTTTCACTTTGGAAACTAGCAATGAGATATGGGTGGGTCTTCCGAAATATTTAAAGGCGGAAATTTGGGATAGCAAATTCTAAAAGGAAGAGGAATGAGTTACCTTTCTAATTAATTTAACAATATATTAAATAATACTTAAATAAAATTATTATTTTTTTTAAAATTCTATCAAAAAAAAAAAAATTGTTTGTCAATTATCTCTAAATAAATAGAAAAAATAGTGTCGAAGGATGCAATAAAATGGTAAAGAATAATAATATTAGAAAACCACTCTTTATTAATAAAACCTCACTGAAATTATATATATATATTAAATTGAAGACCTAGTAATATTTAAATCTTAACTTTTAAAAATATGAAATATCCACATTTTAATTAGAGAAAAATATTTTTTTAGTCTATGAGTTTTTAAGAATATGTGCGGTTGGTCTCTATAGGTTGAACCTATTTTTTAAAATTGAGGGATTAAATTGGTTAAATTAAAAATATTATTGGTTTTAGCTATAGTAAGTGTTTTATAATGTTTTATTTAGATGAAAATTTGAAGTTTTGTTTGGTTGATATTTAATTTTTTAAACAATGTTAAAACTGAATTAAATTTTAAAAAAATCTACGATCCAACAATATTTTTGGGGTCTTCGAGCGGTGACGTACAACAGCTCTCTGAATGATGTCGGCTTTGAACAACAGTAGCAGTAGTAGGCTGCAAGTGAAAAACTAAGAAAAGGTAAGACGATTGAAAGAGAATGAAAGACGATAATGAACAATGAAGTCTAGTTTTAATCCAGGTCTTCATTTTGAAACATGAAAAATCAAAGATTTGAAATCTCAAGGCAATGGAATCATCATAATTTGGTAATAGTGAGTTATGAACTCAAGTGAACAAAGCTACAAAAGATTGAGTAATTATAATTAGAAGCGATATTTTGAAGCCTCAACCAATTTGGACATCTCTACAAAATCACAAAATACAAGATAAGTTTTATTTGGATATATCTCAAGCTATTGCTTCATTGAAGCACTTGAAGAATGTACAAAGAGAACATCTAATGCGAAAGATTTTGAAAGCAATGCGGTTGGAGATTTGTTTTGTTGCCTTTATCTTTTTCTAAGGTAGTGGTTTCTGCAAATGTCTCAAATAAAATCTTAAAATATTTTTCTTATCTGGAAATATCCTGACATTTTGTTCGATATTTTTTTTATTAAAGCACAATCTTTCTTTTCCAAATGGGAATTTGTTTTATAGTGATGTTGTTGTTTTTGGTTGGGATATTTTAATTCTTTTTAATGTAACAATATAAAATTTGAAAAATATTGTAATAGAGATAAAATATGGTGTGCTAAATACGTGCTAACATGGTTGAGATGTTCGGTGCACCTACTGAATCCTTATTACCAATGGTTTTATTTTTCTGTTTTACTATATTTGCAAAACTAAATTGTGGAATTGATGATTGTGTTTATTACCAATCAGAGTAGTCTTAATTACATGATTACATGGTAGTATTTTATTTAAGAAAATTATCAAATTCTTCTGTATTTATCAATGATTTGAATAAAATTTATGGAATTAAAATATAATTTAAGAAAAATTATCAAATTTTATTTTTCTATTTTGCTATATTTGCAAAACTAAATTGTGGAATTGATGATTGTGTTCAATACGAATTAGAGTAGTCTCAATTGCATGATTACATGGTAGTATTTTATTTAAGATAAATTATCAAATTCTTCTATATTTATCAATGATTTGAATAAAACTTATGGAATGAAAATAGAATTGGATACACATTTAAACAATGGCGTTGTTGGGTTCAAAGTAGTGGCGGAGAATAGAAATTAGGTACAATTACAAAAGTTTAACCAAATGAAACTTTTAAAACCATAAAGATTGAATTAAAAGTTTTAAAATAATAGATATGTACCAAATTGAAACTATGTCAAATGGCGGATACTAAACGATGACAGGAAGCGCTAGACGATGGTGTTAAGCGATTGTTTGGTTCTATACGATAGAACTAAACGATACGATGAAGAGCTATGTGATAGCCTTGAGCGATCGCTTACTACGATTGTTTATCTTTGATCGGGAGCTAAACGATGCGTTTAGTTGCTAGCGATAGAATTACGCAATCGTTTACCTCTATGCAGCAGCTAAGCGATGCGTCGAGTTGCTATGCGATAGCACTACGCGATCGCATACCTTTGTGCGGCAGCTGGGCGATGCATTGAATGCTATGCGATGGCATTAAACGATCATTTACCTTTTGCGTGCACTAAACGATCGACTTCATGCATTAGACGATGGAGCTAAGTGATCGTGTAGTAAATTGTTCATGCTAAACGATGGACCTGCGCGATAGTGTGAGACACTAAGCGATCGTGTAGGTTCCTTCGGTACTAGACGATGACACTATGCGATAGAAGAACAATACGATCGTGTAACTTTGCTAAATGATCAAGCATTTACTAAACAATCAGACAAAATGCAAGACGATGGTCGTCATTGCTAAACAATGAGACTTAGCAAGATGTTGACATGTTCAAAGGCTGCCGGTTCGACTAGTTCTCTTGTGGTCTGGTCCGGTTCAGCTTCGAATGGTTCTTGGCTGGTCCGATTCAGATGATTCGGGTCCGATTCAAGCTACTTGAGTTCGTTTTGGAGCGGTTCGAGTGGCGATACGTGTGAATTGTGATGCGATTATGGTGTGAGTTTGCGGTGATGCTTTATGCGGTGAACATGCAAGTTTTCCTAATAAGACCCAAGTATAAGTCTCACTAGGTTTCCTGGTAAGTCTAGGGTCGAACACAGGGACTACTAAGTAAATATGCGACAGTTACTTTGATTCTCTTACGGTGGTGAAAACAAATGAGTTGGATGGTGTTTTGATTAAGAATTTTTCCTATGTGACGGAGTTTGAACACATAGTTGATGAAATCGAGAGTTACAATGAGTATGCGATGAAGGGGTTGAGAAGGGGTTTAGCTAACACTTCCTAAGATTATGTATAGATTATACGATCATGCTACACACAAATAACAACACGTCATCTCTCAATGCCGAATGCCATAATTCCTATTTTTAGGACACATGCGATGTATACGCAAAAGTCGATAGGACTTATGTCAAGTCTCTATTCTTGTCTATGCGATGATGAAAGATGCACACATAAAACAAGGTGACCGTATACTATCATATCCTATTTCTAGGGTGCATGCGATGTGTTAATAGCAATAGAACTTATGTCTAGCAATAGAACTTATGTCTAAGTTTCTATTTCTTGCTTATGCGGTTCTAATCTGACTCTCTCAAGCCTAGATTCTTATTTGACTCTCTCAAGTCTAGATTCTATCTTTAGACTACTCTCTCAAGTATTTCTAAAGGTTGAATGACGCATACATAAGATAAGATGATCACATAAAATGTAAATCTTAAGTCATGCTAGCTAAGTACTTCTCAACCTATTTAGAAATTTAGCTACTCATGCGAAGTATGGAGAGATTGAACATAGATTGAAATGAGATTTCCATTTTTCTATAAATAAAATACTGAATACAAAATAAAAAATGGAATTTAGAGATAAGAAGACCAGTAAGTAATGTTTTGCTTCCCGTGGCCTTTTACACTACTCTTGTTCACTCCAACTCTGTTCCAAATGTATATTCTTGCTTTCCCAAGTGTTGACCCTCTCTCCTTTGCAACGCTTTCCGACAGTCTCTCCATCTATCCAGGAATGATCTCTCGGCTCCCTTGTCTCCTTACTCGTCTCCGTCCTTTAAATATAAGTATGAGTATGTACGTGAATAGACTAACGACTCTCTAACTTGTATATTTCTCGATATATTTGTTATAATGGTGGCCTTCGGTATTTATAGAGCTCAAGGTGAAGCAGCCTTCCTTTCTAATGATTGCAATGATGGGCGGTCATTAAATCCCCTACTCTGATGTGCCGATTAATGGTCATCAAAAGTTGAGTGTACTTGCTACAGTGTGGCTTTAACGACTTGTCAACTAAATTCGAATTCGACCGTCATCAACTTTCTGTCCCATCATGATTTATTATGTTGTCACCTTGATGTGCAGTCTTTATGCGGCAATCTTTTTAAGAAGCTTCTCACGACCGCATACGATCGCAATCTTCAAGTGCGCTGACGCCTAATTCCTTTGGACCATAATTTTACTTGCACCATTGCATTTTTCCTACACAAGATAAGTAAATTAACTACTTTTATGCGATGAGCGCATGCAATCGCAATTCCTTTCAGTTTAGCACTTTTGGATATGATATTGCTTATTTTACCGTTGCATTCTCTCATTGTTTTACTTATTTGAGCTATAATAGCTTGTATTTCTACTCGTTATCAAGCGGTCCGGGAGCAGTTCGGAAGCTATTTTGTAATAATTAGGTTTTGTTTGCTTATTTGAGCTGTAATAACTTATATTTCTACCTATCAATCTGTGTTTAATTATTTATGCATTTGATGTATGTTATAATTAAATAAATATTGAATGTGCATATAGTACGCCATTTAGATGTAAAATCCCACCATAGGAAGCATGTTACATGCATTGAAAGTATGTTATAATTGTTATAATATATAGTATGCATGTTAGGGTTTCTTGTATTTAATATAAATGTTATATTAAATGTTGAATGCCTAATGTATATTATGAATGTTTAGCATGTCTAAAGTATTATAAGTTGTTATAAAATTGGGTTAGACATTTAAAATCCATAAACAACAGCTGCATGCTCACGTAGGTTGACCACCTGTTTTAATTGTTAAAACTTATAAAACCTAGGTTAGAAACTCAACCGGTATATAATCCTGTCTAAGGCTGGGGGTACTTAAGTTGACGATTTACGGAACACCTTCTACTTGGGGATTAGGGCCGAATAATTGAGCGTTGGTTATTGGTGACGGGAAATTGGAAGTCAATTTTACTCGACAACCAACTTCCCATGGACACAGTATGCAATGCATGTTCCTAAGATATGCACTGATAGTCATGCGTTGATGGTCATGCGTTGGAATGAATATGCGTTAATAAATGTATGCGATGACCATGCATTTTGCCACAAGTTTTCTTGCATTCACACCTAGTATAACATGGACGCAAGTTTCTCAGGTAATCTGAGGTCAAACACAGGGACTTGTAACTGTGGTGATGTGCATGCAGTGGTTGAATAAAATAATGGAGGGGATATTGTTACATTAATCCTACTCCTACTCCTATTTAACAGACAACGCAATGAGAATATGCATGAAAGGTAGAGATGCGGCAAACCTTGACATGAAATAAATGTATGGGAAATAGATAAAATGCGGAGATTTTTTCATTGCAACCCTTAAGAGTGACTGCGAGGGTAACCCTAGTCAACGCAAGCCAATGCACTCATGCTACACTCATGCACGGCAAATCATTTTCCAACGAAAATGCGGTGCTCCTAAGTCTAGGACGCATGTGTTGAATGCAAAGTGTCCATAGAGTTTATTCCTAAGGCTCTACTCTTTCCCTATGCGATGATGCAAAATGCACACAACGCGGCGGTGACCGCACTCAATTGTATCTTATCTCTAGGATGCATGCGATGCGTTAATAACAAATAGTGCTCATTCCTAAGCGCCTATCTCTTGTATTATGTGTTATAATCTGACTCTCCCGAGCCTAGATTCTGACCTGACCTTCCCAAGCCTAGATCTGGTCCTTAGACTACCTTCTCGAGTATCCCTAATGAACGAATGAAGCATACATACTACAAGAAGTTCGCATGAACTTGGTTGACGCAAGGTTGCTACTATCCCTAGTGAACAATACAAACCTTGCTTAATGCGTCCAACCACTTACCTTCTCGGGCAGTTGATTGTTGTTGACTTTACTCATAGACAAGTAGTACGTTAGCCTATAGACAGGCATTGCAGCAGCTTCACACTAAGTAAATAAGGTTACTCTCACACTCGAACAACGCACACCTCTTGGTGGGTTGCTACATGCTTCATATCCCTAATCCACATGACTAAGTATGCAATACCCAGGAAATCCCACTAAGTGTTGCAATGAAAGTAAAGATGCTAAGCAAGAAGATGGAGATGGAGTCGAAGGAACAGAGAAAATTGAAAACAATTGTATTAATCACTTAATTCTAAATGTCTTACAATACATTATAGAAAACGAAAGGAAAAGAAATGACCAGATGGCAACAAAGCTTTGCTTCTAGCGGATGTGCGTCAAGGCTGCCGGTGGTGCCATGATGGGTAGAGGAGTTGATTCTCTCGAGATTTAACTCTGATTGAAGGCTTCAGTCATTAATTGGAATGGATGAAAGAGGTGAAGAACTCTTAGGCATCTTCTCACGCATTTTATTTGGATCGCGGGGAAAATCCTCGGTTGAAGGATAATCTCCGGATGATTGAATTTCAGCTCTTCGGCCTCTATTTATAGAGCTTGGGTCGCCGACAGCATTAATTAGACTCTCTGAGTCTGACATTCGGTGCATTCGTCCTTTCTGAACATCTGCCACTAACGGTGTGGTAGGTGAAATGTCAACATCATCTTTGGATTTTCTCGATGTAGATGCGTTGATGCGTTCATTTCACCTACCTTGCGTTAATCCCATTAAAATGCATTGTCGCATAGCCACAATCATTCAATGGCCGCATTCGCTTAATACCGCAACTCTACACGATGACCACATTCGCTTGATGAGCACAACTCCCAACTCCCATGCGATGGACGCATACAATTGATTACCGCAACATCCATGCGTTGATCGATGCGTTTGCCTTCGCGCTGGAGTGTTTCTTCGCATGCGGTCATCTATGCAATGGTCTAGTTTCCGCATTTGCATTCATTTCCTGCATTAGCTACAAAGATAGAACATTGAATGCATAATTAAAGCAAAATAACGAGTTAGCTGAGTTTCAATATGCTAATCGACGCAAGCTCATATTCTTGTGAATTCCTATCATGATCGACGCATGTTCTGCCTAAAAACCTTCATAATTCTAAGTAAAAGGCCAATGACATGCATTTCTGCATGTCATTAGTTACCGATTTTATGAGCATACGTGAGTGATGTGAGGTAATAAAATGGTTTATCACCTAGACATCGTAGGTTAAAATCCAATTATAAGAGTTATACTTGGATAAACCACATAGACTTAGGGTTGTTTTATTAGCTGTAAAGAACCTAAGTATAAATATACCCAAATAAAATACTTCAGTGGCAGTGTAATACTTCTATATGATAGAGTTATTAGAAAACTTCAATGGGAGATTAATAACATATATGATACGTTATTTTTAGCTCTCACGTCTCTAAGAGTTTACAATCCAGATTTAAGCGGTACTTCTGTCACCTTGGGAGTGACCTCCTTATGGAGAGTATTTTTTTAGCTTAAATCTAGATTTCGGTGAATAAGAGGAAGTTATTCAAATATAAGTCTATTATACGATAAATAGATTTCAACTGCCACATCACCATATAGTTTATTCCGTGAGATTCATATGATGCTTCATGTCACCCTTGGAATAACCTCCCTACGGAAAGTGTTTTGTATGAGTCAATATCAAGGTAAACGGAGGAAGTAGTTCATAGTAAGTGGGTGAAGGATATGTGTCAATATATCCTATAGTCTCCTTCATTAGTCTGAACCATGAGGTTCCTATGTTGTGCCTGCTAGTTAGCTTTAAGTGGCCCTTTGCTAGTCGTTTAGCGACGACTATCACCATGGAGGGTTGTAACATAGGATTCGGAACAACCCAGGCTTTAGTAAAATGAATAGAGTTTTATAGTTCCGTCTTGGATATTGTCTTCTATTTTGGAGGTAAGTTCATATCGTTCTATAAGATTTGAAAATGGTGAGTCACACTTACAAGAATTACTAACTTGTTAGTAAAGATCTTGACCGAAAACGATAACTAAATGACTATAGGAATAAGAGTTATTCTGGGGATAGTTTTTGGTCAAAATTGTTTGTTTTAGTGAAGGAGTATCTGACTGCCCCACGGTAGCACATATTCTGACTTACTAAAATATCATTGCAAATAAATAATGGTTATGGGTACATTATTATTTTTTTTTGATAAAAATTGATTTTGGATTTAGTTAAAATTTGCTAATTAGAATTTGTTTGAATTTTATCAGCATGTCGAATTCTAGAATACTCACTTCCGATATTTTTAACAGTAAAATCAAATCTACAAACAAATTACTAGCGGTTGATTGCACCAACAGAGGATTGTCCTCTATCTCCCAATTCATCTAAAATTATGAATTATATAGATGAGAATGTTGAATTCGAACAACAAATTAAATATGATTTACTTGTTATCGAAGCATGTTTAGTGGAAAATGATCAAATCTCGATAATTGATTCAGGTGCCGCTAATCATGTATGTACTTTCTCATTGGAAATAAGTTCCTGGAGACAGTTGACAGAAGGTGAAACAATCTTTAAGGTAGGGATTAGGAAGATTGTTTCAGCCAAAGCAGTGGGAGATATGAAGTTATTTATAGGAGATAAGTACATTTATTTGAAAAATGTATATTATATTCCTTCTATGAAAAGGAATCTAATTTATGTCTCCTGTTTGCTAGAACAAAATTATAAACTTTATTTCGAAAATGGTGAAGTGTTCATCAAAATGGGAAATAAACAGATTTGCTCAACAAAATTAGAAAATAACTTGTACATGTTAAAACCAACTGAGGTCAAAGTTGTTTTGAACATAGAGATGTTTAAAACTACTGGGACTCATAAGAAAAGGAAGATTTCTCCAAATGCCTATCTTTGGCATTTGAGACTGGGTCATATAAATCTTAATAGGATTGAGAGATTAGTTAAGAACGGTCATCTAAACAAGTTGGAATACAGTTCATTACCACCATGTGAGTTCTGTCTTGAGGGTAAAATGACAAAAAGATCTTTTTCTGGAAAAGGTCTTAGAGCCAAAGAACCCCTAAAGCTGATTCGTTCAGACCTTTGTGAGCCTCTAAATGTTAGAGAAAGAGGAGGGTATGAATATTTCATCAGTTTTATAGATGATTATTCTAGGTATGGGCATGTTTACCTAATGCGTCAAAAGTCTGAATCTTTTGAAAAGTTCAAAGAGTATAAGGCTGAGTTTGAAAACCAATTAGGTAGAAAGATTAAAACACTTCGATCGGATCAAGGTGGTGAGTATATGGACATAGAATTCCAGAACTATTTGATAGAACATGGAATTAATTCTCAACTCATAGCCCTTAGCACACCTCAGCAGAATGGTGTGGCAGAAAGGAGAAACAAAACCTTGTTGGACATGGTTTGTTCCATGATGAGTTACACTCAGTTACCAAATTCTTTTTTAGGACACACAATTGAGACTGTGGTGTATATTTTGAACATAGTTCCCTCGAAATGTGTTTCTGAAACACCTTACGAGCTCTGGAGAGGATGTAGAGGAAATCTAGATTACTTCAGGATTTGGGGTTGTCCAGCACATGTGTTGGTGCAAAATCCTAAAATGTTGGAACACCGTTCAAAAGTGTGCCTATTTGAGCGATAGACTACACAATGGTGCTATGAGCGCTACACGATAGACTAAGCATTGGACGATGGGAGTGCATGATAGACGCAGACGCTGGGTGATGGCATTGCACGATAAGCAGATGGGTTACACAATAGGCAGATGCGTTAGACGATAAGGCATCGATGCTACACGATGGGTGCAACAGCTATGCGATGGGTTATGCGCGAGATCGTTGAGAGCGACAGTTTACTAAACGATTGAGCTATACGATGGGGCATAAAATTAAACGATGGTCGGTCATGATACAATGTACTACACGACAAGGATCTGAGAGCTGTGGGCTAGAAAAGTTAACCAGACATATGATGATCGAAGGAAATTCCTGAAGACCATGCAGTTTGAGCTGGGCGAAAGAGGAAACATGCAAACCGACTAAGTTAAGCTAGAAAAAAAAGGAAGGAGACACTTCAAACAAGAGGTGGCGAGGTTGGGCGTGGGCAGATTAGGAGAAGAACGCCTGGACATGATTAAAGGAGGAGGTGTCAAGTTAAGGTGAAAGGTTAAACGCTTATAAATAGGGCAAGATACTTCATTTCAATTCACAAAACATTTCAATTTTGAAAGATCACTTAAAAAGGAGTAAGTGAGAGTAAATAAGAGAAATCCGTGTATTGAATGGAGGAGAAGCAGCATTGATTGGACGGTGATCAAAATAGTGGTGTTGGAAAAAGCAGAGTGTACAGACAGATGCCTGGGCCAAGTTTAAACGAGGAGTTATTGCAAACTACTCATGAAAATCAAGTGATTTTTAAACCAAAAGCTTTTAAATTGAATGTAGTTTTGGTATGAGGGCTGCTATGAGGAAATTCTAACTCTAAGGCTGTCAAATTTAAGGAAAACCAAAAGATGTTCACCAGTGAGTAGATAGTTAGGTCAGGTAGAGTGAACTTGAGACTTTAAACTTTCAAGAAGGAATCTCGAGGCGAAACTTTAAGGTAAGCTAGTTAAGACATTTTTCGAACATTTTTGTAGAAGGAAATGTCTTAAGATAACATCTGGAAGGATGAGTAATCTAAGCTTGAAGTTGAATCTGAAATAAGGTTCAACAAGAGATCAAGGGAAACCGGGTGAACTGGGAAGGAAAAGCAACCCCAGCGGATCACTGTGAGTGGTTTCTTATTTTAGGCTTTTAGCATATTCTAAATTAATATGCTATAGTTTATGAATGAATACTTATACCATGAGGTGAGCATGAGATTGGGATAGTCAGGGGGTTAACAAACCTAGCGCCTGAGCCCAAGATGAGACCTCACAGGATGGTCAGGGGACCGAGAAGTCTAGTTCTTGAGCCTGTGGGGGAAAACCTTGCATGGGATGGTCAGAGGGCCGACGGGCTTAGCTTCTGAGCCCATGAAAAGGAGGTCTATGTGCACATAGGTTAATGAATGTTTGTAGTTGTGAAATGTTAACTATCTACTGTGTGTAGATAGGTTTATGAAAAGCTTCATTCAAGATGGAGGTTTGCGTAGTAACCTTATGATATGATGTTTATAAGTTGAAACAGACTTATAATTATGATTCCACTCACTGGGCTTCAAAAGCTCATGTTTAATTTTCGTGTTTTCCTCATAGGTAGCAAAAAAGTCCAGGTTGCAGGGAGTGGTCAAGGTCTGCCTCAAGATAAAATTAGAACTAAATTAGAACTATGGTTGTAAATATAATTTAGAAACTTGTAAACTGGTTTCCTAAAAAAAATATGTGATTTCATTTATTCCATTAAGTTTTCCGTTGCAATATTAAATGTTTTTAAAAGGAAACTAGTAAGGAATGGGCAATTGGTGTCCTTAAAGAGTGACATCTGTTGTTATCATGCCTCCTCTTAAATAAGAGACGAAATCTAGGAGGAGGGGTGTGACACTTCATTTGTAGCACTTTACAATTCTTTGTAACAACTACAGAGTGGGTCGTATCCGATAGTGTTACTAGAATAAGGCACCCAACCTTATTCGTATACTATAGATCATTTTGACTATTTACTCAAACTTGATCCACTTTTATGTCTTTACATAAAGTTCAAGTATTCCTGTAATAGTCATGGATCTTTTAGTTTATTGAATTTATTTCTAAAACGAAATAAGCAATTCATATATTCAATAACAACTTTATCAATTTACAAAATAAGTTTATTGTTTAAAAACCACAAGTTTGAGGACATAAAACCCAACATATAAGTAGGCCTAGAATCACAGCGTTGTTCTTCAACATTTTCAGAAACGTGCACGCACGAGGATAGCTAGTCAACTGAGCTGGTTTTGTCTAATTTTAGCTGATTCCAGCTAGTTCAATGTTTTTGTCTGGTTCGAGCTGATTCCAGCCAGTTCAACCTTTCTTTCTTTTTCTTTTTCTTTTTTTTTTTTTTGGTTTGGTTTAACATAGTTTCAAGTCTTGAAGTCTGGTTTAGGGGATTTTCAGCTGGTCTGGGCCGATTCGAAGTTTTCGGGAGCAGTTCAGAGCTGAGGCTGAATTATTAATGTAATAATATAGTTGTTTTCTTGCTTAGGATGTCAAAACTGGTCCACTTAAATGTGTGTTTAATTAATTACGTATTATGAATGTATGTTAATTAAATTAAATCTTAATTATGCATTATGAAAGTATGTTTAATTAAATTAAATCTTGTTTGTGCATAAAGTATGTCATGTAGATTTAGAATCCCACCATAGGAAAGCATGTTATATGCATTGAAAGTATGTTATAAATGTTATAATATATCATATGCATGTGTAGGATTTCATGAGTATTAATATAAGTTGTTATATTAAATTATGAAATGTATAATGTATGTTATAAAGAATGTCTAAGTTATAAGTATTATAAAATGAATTAGACATTTAAAATCTATAACAAAGATAAATGCATGCTCACCTAGAGTTAACAAATACAACTTGTTTTAATAGTTAAAATATGTCGTTATCTTGTTAAACTTTGGTTACAATCTCAGTCCGATAAGATCCTGTCAAAGGCTGGAGGTACTTAAGTTGACGGTTTATGGAAAACCTACTACCTGGGGATCGAACCGATTCTTGAATTTTGTTAACCCAATTTTATGAGATTGTGTAAGCAGTGTGAGGTGATAAATGGTTATCACTTAGACATCGTAGGTTAAATCCAATATAAAAATTATACATAGATAAACACCTAGAGTTAGGTTATTTTAAATAGCCGGAATATACCTAAGTAAAAGTTTACCTAAACCATATAGAACACTTCAGTGAGAGATTAATGATATATATGATGTATTATTTTTAGTTTTTACATCCTTAAGAGTTCACACCATGAGATTCCTGCTCGACTTTGTGTCGTTTTTAGGTGAACGCTCCATTTGGAAAGTGTTTGCATAGGTTAATAGCAAGGTGAATAAGGGAAGTTGTTCATAGTATGTGGGAGAAGGAAGTGTGTCACACATCCTACGGTCTCCTTTATTAGGTTCCAGCGTGAGATTTCCATATTTCGCTTGCAGTGTCGTTTTAGGTGATCACCAATTCAGAAGGTTGTGACTTAGGGATCGGAACAACACAAACCTAAAAAATGGATAGCATTTCTTAGGCTCGTCTTCAACATTGTTTGCCCTTCAATAGCTTGTTGATACAGATCTCTGAGATCAGAAAATAGGGCGGGTTACACTTACAATAATTACTTAGTGCTAGTAAATTCTTGACCAAAAAGCGATAACTAAATGCTATAGATATAAGAGTTATTCTGGTATTAGTATTTAGTCAAGAATATCTTAATTCAGTGAAAGAGTAATTGACTACCCCTCAGTAGCGGTTATTTTGATTCACGAAAGTATCGTTGCAAATTAAGAAGATATGGGTAAAGGAACTCTTATATAAGAGTACCTATGAGCAGAAGCAAGGTCGTTTCAAATTCATTGTGACAGAAATACCGTATTCACAAACATACATACAAGTTATGCATCACAGAATAAATTACGGGATGCTTTTAACAATAAATACAAAGGACCGAGAGACTCACCTTTGAAGAACACTTCTTCTGTCTTTCTCTCACTCTCGTCAAGGAACAACACCTCTCGCTATCGCTACAATGCCAAGCCAATTGTCTACCAAATCTTGCTGTTGCTCACCACTGAACGGTCTTCTACATGAACAAACAGCAAGAAGAACACCACCACTCAGTGACTTTGGTATTCTCGGAGTGAGAATCTAGGTGGTGTGGGCTCTGTTGGATTTGGTAGAGGGAAAAAGGAAACACGATCATATTCAATGAGCAAGCAAGTGGGAAAGGTGTTGTGTCTATTGTATAGACGGGTGCTTAATTGTTTAGAAAAGGTGCACGATCATTTAGGTAATTGGGCATGATCGTTTAGATAATCTCGCTCTCACGCGCGATCGTTTAGTAAAAGCTATACGATCATTTAGGTCGACTGCACGTGTACACGATCATTTAGGAAAACTTGAGCTATCGTGTATGCTCTCGCTAGCTAAGCGATGAGTGATAACGAGCAGAAATGCACGTTATTATAATGCAAAGATATAAAACAATGTGGGTATGCAATGATAAAAATATACAAAATCATGTCCAAAAGCATTAAGTTGAGAATATTGCAATCGCATGCGCCCATCGCATTAAAGCATCTAATTTACTTATTTTGTGTAGGAAAATGCATTGGCGCAAAGCAAATTGAGAGATGACATGTTGTTGTGTGTGTGTAGCATGATCGCATAACTTGAACGCAATCATAGGATGTGTTAGCTAAATCCCTTCTCAACCCATTCCCCCCATTCTCATTGTAACTTTCATTGTCATCAACTCTTTACTCAATTCTACCACATAGGATTTATACTTTAAACAATACATCAACCACTTATTTGTAATCGTCACCGCAAAGGAATAAAAAATTTACCAACGCGTAGTATCTCAATAGTCTCTGTGTTCGACCCTGAACTTACCAGGAAACCTAGTAAGGTTTATACTTGGTTTTACTAGGAAAACTTGTATATGCAACTCATAATTCACCACCTAATGTCATACCATTATTTCGTCACATTCACAACGCATCAATAGGCAATGTACAATTCGTGAAGCAATTGTCCGATCTCTTTGCAAAATGAAAACTATTTTCATTTTATCCTTCAATTACAAAAACTGAATGTAACCTCTCACTTTCACATACGGTTATGAAAAAAAACCACCAACAATTATCTCATAATTGTTTAATTAAAAATAAATATAATAATATTATATTTGTAACCTATAGTTTTAATATCACATCATATGCAACATATAAACCGTAGTCTTTTTTTCCTCTACTAGATAGAAATCATATTTATATCATTTTCCTCCAATTAATATATCTTATATATCATGTCAACTATATCATATATAATTGACCAGTTTAATCATATCATATATAACCAAACTCCCTATTGCCAATTTGAACACTTCAAACTAAACCAAAAACTGATTCTCAACTTGAATCCATTAAGCTACCAAGGGGACCTTATGGACTGTGGCTTGAAGCTCCAACGGTACGTGAATAGCTAACTAAACTCTTTAACCACGAGGTCCACCATCCTTTAACTGTCAGACATTCCACTAAAGACCGACAGGTGCACTCTTCTCACCACATATATATTTCTGTGTCCATCGGATATAACCAGTCAACAGTAAGATAACCCTTCACAGATGCTCATAAGTATAGTTGGGCCAATTTACCGTTTTGCCCCTATAGTTATATCTAACTCCTTAAGTACCACTAATCCCTCTAATGAACAATACAACATAGTACTACTATGTGTGGACACCTCTTGGGCTATGAGAAGGTGTGTGGCGCCACATCGTTCAAGCCTTTAAGGGAACAATCTATCTACTTACCCCTGCTTCGGAGAAGAAGTTCCATCTTGTATAGCTGAGTTCCCAGCTCCCAAATCAGATGAATCCCCAAAGTGGTAGGTTTGAGTCGGCAATCTGGCCAGTTACACCCATGCAAATCAAAGGACCGCCCTCAAAGGCAAGAGTATCCAACTCACTCAAGATTGAGGTCATGTTACCTAGGTCATCTTAGTGAAGTGAAGTCTCTATCATGAGTGGCGTTATATAACGAGACTATAACACTTCGTGGTCCGGTCTTATACAAACTTCTTTGTATAGGACGCCTCCACTCGTATGTCTCCACGTGAATGATCAGGATCAGGCCATCTATAGCAAGTCACAACATTTGTAACTGTTATACAAAGCAGGCCGTATCGTAGTGTCACCAGGATAAGATTTCCCTCCATTATCCATATAGTACAGACCATTTTAGTTATCACTTAAGACATGATCCACCTGTATGTCTCCACATACATGTTTAAGTTACAACGACAATAAAGGATCTTAGTTTATTGGTTTGTGGTAAAGCAAAAAAATATCCCATGTTTCATAGACAACAGTGAAAAAAATATCATATATTATTACATCACAAGCATTTGTTCAATACAGTGTTTACAAACTACAGAACCCAACTAGAGTTTAGGGCATCAACCCCAACAGTTCGATCTAACTAAGAATGATGAGGCACTCTGATTAAACATGGTTCTTTTGGAAGAAAACCATGAGATTGCACATCTTCGGGTTACAAAGTATAAAAATCGGCTTGCTTGATATTATAACTTCAGTGTGTGCAAGCGGTGGTTTAGAGTAGATGACTTAGTTCTTTCCGAGTCATGCCTAACACTAAGAATCCTAGTAGCAGAGCTTTGGGACCAAATTGGAAGGGCCCTTATCAGGTGGCAAAGGTTATCCGATCTAAACCTATAGCTTAGTTGATTTGAGTGGAAAAGTTTGTCTCACCCGTGGAATTATGAGCATCTGAAATTTTAATTTCAGCAGATTTATTTTTATATTTTTATAATGAGTGTTTTTGTATTTTTCAGCTTTACTTCAAACTTACCACAAAAATTTCATAATTTCTTTTAATTCAAGTAATGAAAATTATCTTCTTCATGTTTGTAATGAGCATTTTGAATCTTCGAACTTACTTAGGCAACGAGATTTTTCTCTCGTGAATAAAAATCACTCGTGCATGAGTGAGGAGCAAAGAGTGCTAAACTTGTCAAGGAAAAGGCTGAAACTACAAATTTAGATAGGTTGAGCCGCAAGCTTGAGCTGCAATTGTAGGCAAGCTACAAGTTTGAGTAAACAAAAGTTAAAGTTGCAAGTTTTGGTAGGTCGTGAGCTCGAGCTGTAAGTAAAAGTTTGATACAAAGCTCAATAACTAAAAGCTGAAATTGCAAGTTTCATTTGACCAAGTTGTAAGCTCGAGCTGCCAGCCCAAGCTACAAGCAAGTTTACATGTTCTAATTACACAACGACAACTAACAAAAATTAAAAGTTGAAGAATTTAAAGAAAAAAAAACTATTCAGCTATGTTTCCAATGCTACATAGTTTTGCTAAGGTCGTTGAGTTAGGCAAATCAAGACACCTTGAAGGAACGTTTAAGTGAAGTTCAAGATGTCATGTTGAGGGGCAGTTGACAGAGGTTGGCTCGCAAAAAAACTCACACTATCGAGGCTTCGATTCTCATCTTCTTACCAAGCGTTAACTTTAGATTGAAAGAAGCTATAGTCAACGTCAAAGTATTTTCCTTTAACAATACCCATAGCCAATGTGACTCCATATTGAAAGCAATCGTCCTCCATCTAACACTAGGCTTCTGTTTTTTCGAAGCTTTCAACCAAGTATTTACATCTGATAGCTTGGTCCAAGCTTCTTGCAATTTTGTCTCAACAGTAGATAACTTTTCCTTTAGCTTGTCAATCGAAGCACCATATTGTTGGAATGTACCAACACACAGTGGAAGTGAAGAGGATCGATAAGAACTCTAATTGATTTTATTTGTGATATTCCACCTCATCACTTAAATTCTGACAGAACAGCAACATCTCATAGGACGCCTGAAGAAAAGAAACAAGAATGATGGGAATATATATATATATCCAGCTGAAAAAAGCGAGGATATGATTTGTTAAAGTCCTTACCATGTGGAGGTTCTGTTAAGCCTGTGCGATACCTGATCTTGAGTTGACGTGCCATTGGGTCAACACTTTTTTGTTCACCCCTAACCATTGAGTCATAGCTTGAGTCAAGTACGCAGCCTCGTCACTTTCAGACTCGTATGGACCATTAAAGTTGAAAGGATATAGGGAAGATGAGTTGGACCCTTCAAAAGTTGAGGGAGTCAGAATGATCAAAATTTGGTCAAAAATTTTGTGATGAGGAAAGGTACGAATAAATGATGTCAGAAAGGTAGTTCGTCAGATGAACTCTGAATGGGGATAGACCCAATCGGTGCACCCATAAAAGTTATGGGAATGGAGTTTGTAGAGAAAATTTGTGGAGCAGTTTGCCCTAGTTCTCAGCCTGGCTTCCATTTTTTGACACATAGTTTGGTGGGGAGTCATTTCTAAAAAGAAAAGAGTTAGATAAAGCTCCAAAATATCTTTATGTTATAATTTTTTTTTTAAAAAAATCAGTCAAACAAGATAGGTCTAACTAAGAGGTTGAGCTCAAAGGTATCAAGTGATTTTTGCTAAACCAAGCTCAGACCGTAGCGGATTAGATTGTCAATCGATAAGACTAAGTCCCGAAAGGTGGCAACTGTGCTGGTCAAGGCAAGCTTTCGGTCAACTGTACAAAGCAAAGGAAAAAAATTGTTAGAATGAGTTGTAAAAGCTGGTCCCGATCGAGTGAATGCATGAGAAACTCACTAAAAATCCCAAACTCGATCAGGACCAAGAAATAGAAACCTCCATAGTCTGATGTAAGCTAGTTGCCATTCATAAAAAATCTATTGTTCTTTCCACCCTTTGTAGCAGTTGGGCACAAAATGATGAAATTTCCTTTACGAGTACTAATATAATAAGAATTAAATGAGGATTTTATTTTTTAAGAGTATGAAGGGATATGAATTCCTCCATCGTAATGGGATTTTGATTCCCTAACTAAAGTCAAAGATTGTAACAACCTAATAGTACACAGTAAGAGTTAGGAAATAGTTGAAAGGGCGCTACATTTACATAAGTTAAAAACTGTTAAATAAGATGGTGGGGTGGAAGCCTGACTCCATAGGTGAGCATTGTGGGATAAAAAGCTACTTCACCTAAAGAAGGATTACATGGTTCTTCGTCTAAAGAAGGGATTTCATACACACATAATCAGGAATCTCAAATGTATTCCTAAAAGAATTTAAAATCATGGTTAATGGACCCGAGAGGGAATGTGGGGAACCAAATCGTTATTACGGAACCTATGTCCCCTCTGGATATGATTTTGAGGCCTTTGATTGGGGATCGACATCATCGAAGTCGGTTGATACATTGACCCTAAAAAGCTAAGGATTGAATGTTCTCAATGAATAATGATAAGAAAAATTAGAGATTAACTTGAAAGATGGGAGAAAAGTTAAGAAATGAAGTGTGGTTAATTTTGATGACTAAATGAATCCTTTTTATAAGTAAATTCGACATGAAAAACAAAAAATTTACCAAGGTCAAGCTTAAAGAAATTGATGCCTTAAGAGTTTAAGAAAGAGCTCTTGAGCTAGACTCCGTTTAAAAGCTATACACAGCCCAACTCAAGAGAGAGGCAACTTTAGAGGGTGAAATTAAACCTATTTAATTAAATAGCCAAGATTAGGGCGGAGATTATCGAGAGCCCATTATGGGCAGTGTATCTCATTTAGGCCCAAGTTAAAGAAAATGACCTTAGCTAGTTTGACTCATTTAAAGCTAAGAGAGAGGATCGAGCTAAAAAAGCAAATCGAGCTAAGAGAATAGCTCGAGCTAGGAGGTCGAGCCAATAAACTTTTAGGTGGCTTTTAGCCATTTGAGAGCAGTAGTGGTGAATGCTATCTAGTTATTCAAATAAGTTAAATTAAAGTATATATATATATATATAAAAAAAAAGTAGGAATGTCAGAAGAAACTTTTTTGGACAATACTAATCTTGATTCTTCATATAATACCTAAATTTCCCTTTATATACTTAAGAAAATCACGTACCATAATGGAAAAATAATAGCAAATGGTTGCAACAATTTAAAAAAGAAAAATCAGGTACCATATTAAATATATTGATTGCCTCTTCCTGTTTTGTTGTTAGTGGCATTTAGGTATAGTTTTTAAAAATCAATTATCCGAGAGGAAATGCTTTTTAAGTGATATCAAAATGGTCGATATCCTGTTACTCTTGATTTTCTCTTTTTAAAGAAAAATATAATCTTTTAATTCAATTAATTTTTAAACCATAAATCTGTCTCAGGCAAAAATTCCCTCTTCTTCAGCTATTTATTAACCATTTTATTCTCTTTTTAAAGAAAAGTATAATCTTTTAATTCAATTAATTTTTAAACCATAAATCTGTCTCAGGCCAAAATTCCCTCTTCTTCAGCTATTTATTAACCATTTTGTCCTTCCTTTTCAAGTTTTATCACCCAAAATTAATTCCCTCTTAAGCTAAATTTGACTGTGGAAAAACAATAAAAACGAGGTTTTGACTTTTGAATAATTTGAAAACATGCACAAAATTAAAATGCAAATGGGTAAATGTAAACAGGGATCGGTTCTTCTACTTCTCAGATCAAGTTAGACATTCAATGTAATTTCAATCATCATTTTCTGTCAATTGATTATATGATCGAATTATGCATACATAACTACTCACTCGATTTAACTAGCATCTACAAAGGTGGACAACTAAATGAATCTAACGAGAAACTAATTATTAATTAATGTTGAAAGGCCATACCCTAATTGAACTACATGCTTCTAAATTCTATTGGGTTCGATAGTAGCCATATAGAACTAAAAACACATGCATTAGGATTTATGATTCAATTATGTCGATTAACTGTCAGGATAGCCATATTCAATTAACCATTTTTATCTTTGAACCTAGCAATTAGACGTTCTAGGAATAGCCATCAAATGCCTTGAAAGGTATTGTAATTAAAGTGTGAAGTGGGAGAATCGAACCTCAAACCTTGAGGTCGATAATCAAACACTATGCCAGTTGAGCTACGCTCTTTGTCAAGAAAAAAAACATAATTTTGAATTGCAAAAATCAACTAAAAGCAAAAAATTCATGAAATAACAATGAATCCGTGATCCAAGAATTAGATAGAAAATTACCTCATCGATTCATGGACAAACTCCTAAAATACAATCCAATCCATGCTCACAATCCAAAATTACATAAAACATCAAGGGAAGAAGAAAACTTGGCCTCTCCTCGGCCTCCATTGAATTTCAACATAAAAATTAACCTAAAATCGAAGAGAGGAATTTATATAATTAATCGCAGTGTTGCAACACTGCCCTAGTTTGGACTGAAGACGGAACCCGCATGCGCGGCTAATTAGCGTCAATGTATTCGTAGTGTTGCAACACTATTGGAAGATTGCAAAGCTGCCCTGCACACTAGCATTCTTTCTTCTGACATCACGTGAATGTTTGATTTAGGCAAATGTTGAGCGTTGTGACACTAAAGTGGGGGCATTTTGGTCTTTTTTATTTCTTTGAAATCCGGATGCTCAAATCAACTCCAATTTGCTTCAAATTAACCTCATTTAGCTCCAAATGCTCGATTCTACCTCATGATTGCTAGGTACCTACAAAATAAGATAATTAACATATAAAATTTACCAACGAGCCTGAGAACTAGGAATTATAGCCCTTTTTTAGAGCTATCAAATACTCATAACTTAATTCTTGCTCATCTCGAGCAAGGAAGAAACACACATTCAAACAAAAATTTATTAAAAAATATCACACTTGCTCTAAAATCATGCTTAGTTGTTACTCTAGCCTCAACAGTCAAATAGGATGAAATTTGCAATAAAAAATGAAATTCAATTACAATCAATCAATGAAGCACATTTTTAAGCATAATTTTAAATCTATCCATGCATGAGTGAGCCTAGGCTCTTGCTAGTTAAGCTTGCACAACTCGGAAAAGTTTTATAAGGTTCTCAATCTGTTTTCCCCCTAATCTGGTTCAGTTATCAACCTTGGACATACCTAACTTGCGAAAAGGCAACACTAAGACAAGAGTGCCCAAACACATGCACACAGAACTTAAAAAGCATTTCTTTTACCTAGAGGGCTAGCTTTCACACTCAACTGCCAGCAACCTAACCACTCTTTTCTTGCGAGGTCCTACCTAGTCACAACGGAGGTAGCTCTTTTTACCTCTATTCATGCACACACACCACTATTTTTTTTTTGTTTGCAAGTTAGCCGACAATTGCCTCTTTTTTAATTTTTTTTTTCATAATTGCAACTAATTTGCTCTTCTTCCTTTTTGTTATCTTTTTTTTATTATTTTATTCACACTAGGCCCTACTGTATACATTTTGACTAGTTTTGCCCTAAAACAAGTAAGGTTACTCCTAAGTCAAAAGTGGACCTTTCAGGGTGACAACATAGATACAAACCAAATAACCCAATTCTAAGCATGCAAGACTTTAATTTTTCAAAACAATGATTTAAAGATGCATGAGAGACAAGAATTTTTTTTTTTGTTAAAAAAATAGACTAAAAATCATGATCATGCTCTTCTAACGTTATATCATGCAAATTTAATCACAGAAAGAGTGATTCATAAACTACTCATTATAACAACATAGCAACAAAGTAAACAAAGACAATCAAGCACAGTACATCATTAAAAAAATATATTTCGAGCACAGCGCTCAAGGACTCTAGATCATGCTCAAAATTAATACCTAACAGGTACTCTATAAGTGAATCATGCCTTAAGTGATAACCTAAATTAATACCTAACAGATAAAAAGAGTTAATTATCCAATAATTAATATTATTATAAATATAAATGATAACCAACTTACTATACTATATTTATAACCTATGAGGGAGATCATATGAGGGAGCACAGTCCACGTAGTAAAATCGTGTTGCATGAACTTTCCAACAAAACTACTAAAGCTTCAACAAAAGTTGTTGAAGGGTCTGCTCCATCAATAAGAGTTGTTGATGGAAGTTCACCCGGTAGGTCTAATCCACCTTAAGAGTTGAGGGAACTTCGACGTAGTAGGAGGGTTGCAAACCCACCTATTCGCTATATGGGTTTCACAAAAATCCTGACTATGGTAGTCGATGGCGAGGTTGAGGATCCGTTGTCTTATCAGAAGGCAATGGAGAATATTGACTGGGATGAATGGGTCAAAGCCATGGATCTCGAGATAGAGTTAATGTACTTCAACTCAGTATGGGATCTTGTAGATCAACCTAATGGGGTAAAACCTATAGGTTGTAAATGGATCTACAAGAGGAAATAGGGTGTCAATGGGAAGGTGCAAACCTTGAAGGCTAGACTTGTGGCAAAGGGTTATACCTAGGTGGAGGGAGTCGACTATGAGGATACTTTCTCGCATGTTGCTATGTTGAAGTCCATCTGCATCCTCCTATCCATTGTCTCATATTATGACTATGAGATATGGCAAATGGATGTCAAGATTGCCTTTCTTAATGGTAATATCTTGAGGAGACCTTTTATATGGTGCAGCCTGGGGGATTCATAGCCCAAGGTCAAAACTCAAGAGTAAAAAGTTTGCAAACTGAATCATTCCATTTATGGGCTGAAACGATCTTGGAACATAAGGTTTGATACTATGATCAAATCTTATGGCTTTGACCAAAACATTGATGAGCCTTGTATCTACAAGAAAATCATCAACAGCTCAATAGTTTTCCTAGTGTTGTATGTAGACGATATCCTACTCATTGGGAATGATGTAGGTATATTGAAATCAGTTAAGAACTAGCTAGCGACCCAATTCCAAATGAAAGAGTTGGAAGAGGCTCATTTTGATCTTGGTATTCAGATCTTTCGAAATCGGAAGAACAAAGTGCTAGTGCTGTCTCAAGCACCGTACATTGACAAGATGTTGCTGAAGTGCTTGATGCAGAACTCTAAAAGGGGCCTATTGCCTTTTCGGCATGGAGTTACATTGTCTAAGGAACAATGTCCTAGGACACCTCAAGAAGTTGAGAAGATGAGACAGGTCCTCTATGCATTTGTTGTTGGCAGTTTGATATATGCGATGTTGTGTACTAGACTAGACATCTGCTACGCTGTGGGAATAGTCAGTAGATATCAGTCTAATCCAAGACAGGGTCACTAGATCACCATTAAGAACATCCTCAAGTATCTTTGGAGAACGAGGAACTATATGCCCGTGTATGGATCTAAGGATTTGATCCTTACTAGATACACGAACTTTGACTTTTAGACCGATAAGGATTCTCGGAATCCACTTCAGGCTCATTGTTCACTCTTAACAGAGGAGCTATAGTATGCGAAGCACTAAGTAGGGATGCATCGTCGACTCCACGATGGAGGCCGAGTATGTAGCGGCTTGTGAAGATGCAAAAGAGGCCGTTTGGCTCAAGAAGTCCCTAACTGATCTAAAAGTTGTTCCAGACATGTCTAGGCCTATCACCTTTTTTTGTGACAATAGTGGTGCTGTGGCGAACTCCAGGGAGCCTAGGAGTCACAAGCATGGCAAACATATAGAGCAGAAATATCATCCCATCCGCGAGATAGTGCATCGAGGGGATGTGATAAACACGAAGATCGATTTGGAGCACAACATTACTGACCCATTTACGAAAGCTCTCACAGCTATAGCTTTTTAGGGTGACCTTCAGAGCATGGGTCTAAGGGACTGCCCGCGGCTGGACTAGGGCAACTGGGAGATTTTTGTACTGGGCCTTAGTGCCCTAGTTTATTGTTTTTTACTTCTTGTTATCTTGTACACCCACTCGCTTTAGGATAAGTGGGAGATTGTTGGGGTTGATACCCTAGATCTCGTAGGGTTCTATAGTTTGTAAATACTTGTATGAACAAACGCTTGTGATATAATAATATGAGATATTTTCTTTACTGTTGTCTATGAAATATGAGATGTTTTATTTGCTTTTACCACAAACCAATAAACTAAGATCCTTGGTTGTCATTGTAACTTAAGCATGTATGTAGAGACATAAGTGGATCATGCCTTAAGTGATAATCTAAATGGTCTGTAGTATATGGATAAAGGAGGGAAACTTTATCCTGGTGACACTATGGATACGACCCACTTTGTAGATGTTACAAGTGTTGTAAAGTGCTATAGATGGTCTAGTCCTGATCATTCATGTAGAGACATGCGAGTGGGCGTGTCCTATGCAAAGGAGTTTGTATAAGATCGGAGCACGAAGTGTTTAGTCTCGTTATATAACGTTGTTCATGACAGAGACTTTCATTTCACTAGGATGACCATAGTAACATGACCTTAATCCTGAGTAAGTTGGGAACTCCTGCCTATGATGGTGGTCCTTTGATTTGCATGGGTACGAATGGCCAAATTGACGACTCAAACCTACCACTTTGGGATTCGTCTGATTGAGGAGTTAGGAACTTAACTACGTAAGATGAAATTCACTCCTTCCCCGAAGCAAGGGTAAGTAAATAGATTGCTCCCTTAAGGGCTAATTTCGAGGCTTGAACGATGTGGCACCACACACCTTTTCATGGCTTGAGAGGTGTCCACTCATAGTAGGAGTATGATGTATTATTCACTAGAGGAAACAGTTGTACTTAAGAAGTTAGATGTAACTATAAGGGCAAAATGGTAAATTGGCCCAGCTGTACTTACGAGCAATCTTTGAAGGGTTATCTACTGTTGATTGGTTATATCCAATGGATAAAAAAATATATCTGTAGTGAAAAGAGTGCAGCTGTCGGTCTTTGGTAGAGTGCCCCACAGTTAACAGATGGTGGATCTCGTGATTAAAGAGTTTAGTCAGCTATTCACATATCGTTGGATTTTCAAGCTACAGGTCCATAAGGTCCCCTTGGTAGCTTAATGAATTCAAGTTGATAATCAATTTTTGGGTTAGTTTGAAGTGTTCAAATTAACAAGAGGTAGTTTGATAGTATATGATATAATTAAACTGGTTCAATTATATGTGATATAATTGATATGATGTATGAGATACATTAATTGGAGGAATTTGATATAAATATGATTTATATTAAGTAAAGGAGAAAAGGACTATGGTTTAAATATTACATATGATGTGATATTAAACTATAGGTTATAAATATAATATGATAATTAGTTATTATATTTATTTATAATTAAAACAATTATATGATAATTATGGGTGATTTCTGCTTTAACTGTGCATGAAAGTAGGAGGTTATGTTCAGTTTTCATAACTGAAGGATAAAATAAAATATGTTTTCATTTTTGAAAAGATTGCTTCATTAAGTGCTTTTACTAATCGTTTAGCTAACGAGAGACTACACGATAGCCTTCTAATCGAGAGCCTAAACGGACGTGCAATCGCCTTTCTTTAAACGATCGTGTAAATTGATTTACTAAACGATCGAGTGCCAAGTGAGATATACTAAACAATCGTGTAAACATTAAGTGTGCTTTTCTAAATGATCGTATACCTATCGAGATTTACTAAACGATCAAGCATCTCAGTCTATGCGATAGATAGTACATTCTCTCACTTGCTTGATCGTATAGTTCGATCGTTGTCTTCCTTCATCCTCTACCAAATCCAATAGAGTCCACACCTCCTAGATACTCACTCCGAGAATACCAAGGTTGTCGAGTGGTGGTGTCTAAAGGGTTGCTTGTTCGTGGAAAAGATTGTTTATGATCTAAGCGACAACAAGAGATTGGCTAGACGATTGTAGCAACAGCGAGAGGATATTATTCTAGTTCTTCACGAGAGCGAGAGATCTTTAGAAAAAAAATTCTTCAAAGGTAAGTCTCTCACTTCTTTTGTATTTAAATATGAAAGCATGTTGTAATTTGTTCTAAGATGCATAACTGTTCTGTATGTTTGTGAATGCCTTTAATTCTGTCATAATGGGCTTGGAAAGATCTTGCTTCTGCTCATTGGTTCTCTTAGATAATTGTTCCTTCATACCCCTCTCCCAATTTAAAATCCTACATTATCCCCAATGTATTCTAAGTAAAGCATAAAAATAAAAAGGGTAACAAGAGAACAGAAAACCTCCCTTGAAATAGACGTGCACAAAATGTAGATTGGGCTACCACTCTCTTCACTTTGGTTTTCTTTTCTATTTGGGTTTTGGAGAGACATACAAAAAAAAAAAAAAAAAAAAGAAAGAAAACTAAGAAAAGAAAGAAAAGAAAGCAAATAAATCGATTACCTGGCTACCTCCAAGAAGTGCAAATTTTTAACGTTGGTTGCTCGACGCGACCTGTCCCCTATCAAGGTACAAAGAAATCCCCGTATTTCTCTGGTCCTTTCTTGGATGAGTTGATATGGCCTAGTAGGGCCAAAAGGGTTTCCATCTTTTAAAAAGAACTAGACGGGTCGAATTTGAGATTTTTAAATTTTCAAAAAAAGGAAAAAAGAAAGAATCAAAAGACTCAAGCGACCCTAAAGAGTCAAAATAAAGAAAAGACTCAACTGACTCTAATTTGACTAACTCAACTGACTCGTAAGGTAAAGATGAGAAATATTCAAATATATATGAGATACCAAGAGAAAGAATAGATCGAGGCTTGAGAGCCTCTAACTCTTTTACTTGAAGTCCCTCGAAATAAAGTTCATACTCACACTTAACCTTACTAACTTGTTCTGAATATGGCATGGGATAGACATCATCATCATCATCGGTCTAGGGGAATTCCTGAATAAGGTCGGCCTTGGTGCCATAGACAATGGGAAGCTCTGAATGATTCTCCAATGTCAGTATGGAATGTGCAAGACGAGGAATATGATGGACCTCAACTAGCACGAGGGTTTGAGTCTCAAGTGAGACTCAGTAGATTCATGCTCACACTTAGAAAAATCATTAGCAATTTCATACATTAAGGAATCTGATGCGTTGTAAATGAGATGAAATAATGGTATGGAGTTGCGGTGATGAGTTATGCGTTGCACATGCAAGTTTTCCTAGAAAAATCCAAGTATAAATCTCACTAGGTTTCCTGGTAAGTCCAGAGTCAAACACAGGGACTATTGAGTTACTATGCGTTAGTAAAATTGATTCCTTTGTGGTGGTAAAAAAAAATAAGTTGGTTGGTATTTTGTTTAAGTGTAATTCCTATGCGACAGATTCAAGTAAAGAGTTGATGAAAATGAGAAGTACAATGAGTATGCGGTGAACGGGTTGAGAGACGATTTAGCTAACACTTCCTAAGATTTCGTTCAAGTTATGCGATCATGCTACACACACAAAAAAACAAATCATTTTCCAATGCAAATGCCATAATTCCTATTTCTAGGACGCATGCGATGTATACGATAATGTCGACAGGACTTATTCCTAAGGCTCTATTCTTGCCTATGCGATGATGAATGATGCACACATACACAAGGTGACCACATACTATCATATTCTATCTCTAGTGTGCATGCGATGCGTTAATAGCAAACAGAACTTATTCCTAAGTTTCTATCTCTTGCTTATGCGATTCTAATCCTACTCTCCCGAGCCTAGATTCTAAACTGAATTTTCCAAGCCTAGATTTTATCTTTAGACCACCCTCTCGAGCATCTCGAAAGGATGAATGACGTATACATAAGACAAGATGATCGCATAAAGTGAAGATCTCAGGTCATGCTAGCTAAGTACTTCCCAGCCCATTCAGAAATTTAGCTACTCATGCGAGATATAGAGAGATTGAGCACAAGTTGAATTAAGATTTCCATTTCTATAGATTATATGCAGAATACAGAATAACAATAGAATGCATAGATAAGAAGCCTGGTAGCAATGTCTTGCTTCCCATCGCCTTTTACACTGTCTTTTCTTTCAACTCTGCTCAGTTGAGTGTCCTTACTTCTGCAACTGTTAGCCCCCTCTCCTTTTGTGGTGCTTCCTGGCAGTCTTTCGAGCTGTCCAAGAATGTTCTTTCGGCGTCTTCTTCTCTTTGCATGCCTCCGCCTTCTAAGTATATAAATAATTACAGACTAACGGCTATCTATCTGTATGTGATCTAACTTCTCTATATGGCAAACTCTTTTATCGATGGTAGCCTTCGGTATTTATAGAGATCAAGGTGAAGAAGCTTTTCTTTCTAATGCTTGCAATGATGGGAGGTCATTAAATCTTCTGTCTGATGTGCCGATTATTGGTCACCGAAAAGTTGAATGTACTTGCTATAGTATCGTTAACGGCTTGTCAACTAAATTTGGATTCGACCGTTATCAGCTTTCCATCCCATCATGATTTATTATGCTTTCACCTTGATGTGCCGTCTTTATGCAGCCACCTTCTTGAGCGAATTTTCGCGAGCACATACGATCGCATGACTTTACGGTCGCTATCTTTCCATGCACGCAGACGCCTAATTCCTTGGATCGTAATCTCACTTGCGCCAACGCATTTTTCCTGCACAAAATAAGTAAATTAGCTGCTTTTATGCGATGGGCGCATGTGATCACAATACTCTTAGTTTAACGCTTTTGGACATGATTTTATATATTTTTACTATTGCATTCCCTCATTGTTTTACATCTTTGCACTGTAATAATATGCATTTATGCCCGTTATCACACCTCCAAATTTAAAACAATGCTTGTCCTCAAGCAAAAACTAAAGATTTTCTTTAGAGAGTCCTTTTCCTTACCTAGATTCCCCGAGGTGCCTTATTCAAAGCTTATGAATCAAAATCTTCTTAATTTCTATCCTGGTCTCTTCCTAAAATATTTCTAATACTTAGCGACCACAAGTTTAACCTTTAAAAAGACTTTACTTGTTTCCAAGATATCGCATGATTTATTTCAAAACGTTTTCCAATTGGGGTGTTTCCACATGATTTTTATCCTTACGCAGTTTAGATATTTTTTTTGTGACCTTGCACTGATTCAAGTGTCTTGCCTTTGTTTTGTCTTGCCCCCACGGGTGTCATGTGAGCATCCAACTATGAGCAAGGCACTCTTTCTCAATCTAAACTCATGCCCATTTGGTAGCGGAGTTTCGATCACTTGATTTATGCGTTGATCACGATTCCTACCTTCGTTTTGGCATGCCACCACGGGTGTCATGTGGACATCCAACTACGAGTAGGATCCGATCTCAACGTTATGATTTTTTTTTGAATTAAATGTCTAAAAGTAGCAAAGTTGAAAATAAATATCAGCACCCCCAAATTTAAATGCAGCAATGTCCTCATTGCTGATAGATTGAAATGATTCATGTGATACTCTTAGGACGTTTCGTAAAAATCATTTTGAAAGAAAGCATGTGGACCACTAACTTTGAGAAATATTTCATGAATTGACTGTCCTTAAATTAAGTTGATTCTAGTACATGTAACGAGAAATAAAGGCATGAGTTTCATCATTGAAATCATAATTGGTACGAAAAATATTGCGGTGACTAACTAAAGTCATCAATCATTCAGTGATTGCGCCAACTAAAGAGGATGCGATGATAAAATTATCAATGATAAAAATGAGATGCAAGAATGCAAAATTTGGAATAAACAAAGTCAAAGAAAGATACAACCCCCAAATTTGCTTTGTTGCTCGCATCATCTATGATCGCATCCTTCTTTGCAATGGGTTGATTCCTCGATTACGATGGGCTGAACGAACTAGTTGTGTTTTTCAGTTATTGCGTAGCTCCACCGCAATCGTTTACCATGATCGTTGCTGAAAAAAATTAAGAGGGTAAAAAATATAAAAGATAGAGTTGAAAATTCCAAAGAGTAGTGTTTGTACAAAAAATAAAGTGAGTTCATGAAATAAATATATCAAAAGGATACTTCAAAAAAATTGCGTCCCTGATGAGTTTGTGTTGCATAACAATGCAGGGACCGCTCGTTTCTTCTTCAGTCAAGATTCCTCAGGTCTACGGAGGTTTTCTCGCGATGAAAGTCGTCTCCGTGATACATCTTGAATCTTTGCCCATTGACCTTGAATGCGCGGGTCCATTCTTCATTAGTTAATTCTACCGTACCGTGTGGGAATACTTCTTTGATTATAAAGGGTTTAAACTAGCATGACTTTAATTTACCAGGAAAAAGTTGTAGCCGAGAGTTGTATAACAAGACCTTCTGTCTAAGCTAAAGATTTTTTTCACATAGTCGTTTGTCATGTCAGTGTTTTGTGCATTCCTTGTAGATCTTGGCATTTTCGTATGCTTGAATTATCTATTCGTCTAGCTCAAGCAACTGAAGTTTTCTTGCCTCCCCTATAGTCTTCAAATCAAAATTGAGCTTCTTCATTGCCCACAGTGCTTTGTGCTCCAATTCCAGCGGTAACTGGCATGCCTTTCTAAACACTAGCTCATACGGGGACATGCTTATAGGTGTTTTATAGGCGGTCCTGTATGCCCACAAGGCATCATCAAGCTTCATGGCCCAATCTTTGCATGAAGGATTCACCAGCTTCTCTAAGATCAATTTGATTTCCCTATTGGACACTTTGGCTTGGCCGTTTGTCTGTGGATGGTATGTGGTGGCGACCTTATGGTGGATATTATACTTGAGCAGCAATTTATTGATGACGCCACTGACAAAGTAGGAGCCTTCATCACTTATTATGGCACGTGGGGTGCCAAAACAAGTGAAGATATTCCTTTGCAAGAATTTAGAGAATATCGTCGCATCGCTTGCGATGCACGTTACCGCTTCAACCCATTTGGAAACATAATCGACGGCCAACAGAATGTACTTGTGACCATTTGATGGTGGAAATGGTCCCATGAAGTCTATGCCCCATACGTCAAATAGCTCCAATTCTAAGATAATATTCATTGGCATCACATTCTTCCATGAAATGTTTCCCGCGTGCTGGTACCTGTCGCATCTCATAGAATAGTCTCTCACATCCTTGAATAAAGTCGGCCAAAAATATACACTTTGTAACACTTTTGCTGCTGTCCTTTGACCTCCAAAATGTCCACCATATGGTTAGTCATGGCATTGGGACAGTATGCACTGTTGAGCAGTCTCTGGTACACATAGACACAAGATCTGGTCTGACCCCCTCTTGTAAAGATTTGGCTCGTCCCAATAATAGGATTTACACTCGTGCATAAGCCGCCTCTTTTGGTGGGCCGTGTAATCTTCCGGAAATTGTTCACAGACCAGATAATTGACCACATCTACTTACCATGGTAATTCTTCAATTTTGAACAGCTGCTCATCTAGGAAGGTTGTGTTCACCTCCGACTGATTGTGGTTGACTTATGGATTTTCTAATCTTGATAAGTAGTCCACAACCTGGTTCTCTGTCCCCTTGCAATCAAGGATTTCCATGTTAAATTCTTGGAGAAGGAGAACCCATCGAATCAACCTCGGCTTTGCATCTTTCTTGATCATTAAATATTTGATTGTCGAGTGGTCGGTGTGAAGGATCACTTTAGATCCCAGCAAGTAAGCTCGAAATTTTTCCAGTGCAAAGATCACCACAAGAAGTTCATTTTCAGTGGTAGTGTAATTCACTTGGGCAAGGTTCAAGGTTCTACTCGCATATGCGATGGAGTGTAGCATTGTTTTTTTCTTTTGTGCTAGCACCGCCCCCATCGCATAACCGCTAGCATCGCACATCAACTCAAATGGCTTTGTCTAGTCCGGTGTGATCAACACAGGTACGGTTATCAATGCGTTCTTCAGTATTTTGAATGCGTTGAGGCATTGTTCATCAAAGTCAAACGTTCTCTTGGCCTCCAGCAACACACTCAATGGTCGAGAAATCTTCGAAAAGTCCTTCACAAAACGATGATAAAATTCTGCATGTCCCAGGAAACTCCTGACAGCCTTCAAATTTGCTGGTGGTGGAAGCTTTTCAATGGCCTCAATCTTCGCCTTATCCACCTCCAACCCTTCCTTGGAAACTTTGTGCCCGAGCACAATACCTTCATTCACCATGAAGTGGCACTTCTCCCAGTTCAGCACAAGATTTGTCTCGTCACATCTCCTTAGTATCTTCTCCAAATTGTTCAGGCAGACTTCATAGGTTTTCCCATAAACCGAGAAGTCGTCCATAAAAATTTCCACTGAATCTTCAAGATACTCAGAAAAGATAGCCATCATGTACCTCTGGAACGTGCTCGACGCATTTCATAATCCGAACGCATACAGCGAAAAGCAAACGTTCTGTATAGGCAGGTGAATGTGGTTTTCTCTTGGTCTTTAGGAGCAATCATTATTTGGTTGTAGCCCCCATACCCGTACAGAAAATAGAAGTACTCATTTTCTACTAGGCAGTCTAGTATCTGGTCAATAAAAGGCAAGGGGAAATGGTCCTTTTTCGTCGCCGTATTGAGATTGCGGTAGTCCATGCAGATCCCAACCAGTGACGATCCTCATTAATATTAATTCATTGTTAGCATTTAGGACTACCGTCATTCCTCCCTTCTTGGGCACACATTGCCCAAGAAGTATTCCACGTGCAATCGACGATTGGATATATAATGCCTGTGTCCAACCATTTGATTATCTTCTTTTTCACAACCTCCTTCATTGTAGGGTTTAGTCTACGTTGAGGTTCGATAAACCCTTTTTGGTTTTCTTCAAGACGTATCCTGTGCATGCAATATGCGGGGCGGATTCCTTTTATGTCTGCTATCATCCACCCTATTGCTTTTATGTACTTCTTCAGGATGCTAAGCAGCGCATTCTCTTGTTCTTCTTGTAGCGCAGAGCAAATTATTACTGGCAAAGTTTCATTTTGCCCCAAGAAAACATACTTCAGATGGCTTGGCAAGGTTTTTAATTCCACGGTAGATGGTTGTTCCAAGGATGGTTTTTGTGTTTTTCTCTCTTTATTCAGCGTCAATTTTTCTTCTTTGTTGTTTTTTCCATGATCACATTGTAGGTTACTATGGATGTGGTCGCATCCTCTCTTTCATCTTCATCTTCAGACACTTCTTCTTCATTACACTAGGTTCGATGTCAGAATCGGATAGGTCTTCATCTTCCTGATACTTCATGGCTTTAATAATGTCAAACCTGAGCTTCTTTCCATTTACACTCAACGTGATCTCTCCCTTGTACACATCAATTTGAGTGGGACTAGTGAATAAAAATGGTTGTCCTAATATGATGTGTACATCCTTGTCCGCTTCGTAGTCGAGAATGATGAAGTTTGACGGTAAAATAAATTTGTCAATTGAGACCAAGACATCCTTCACCTTCCCCTCTGGATGAACTAGGGACCTATCCACCAGATGGAGAGTCACCGTTGTGGGCGTCAACTGCCTCATGTTTAATTGTTTGAAAATTGATAGGGGCATTAAGTTAATACTGGCCCCAAGATCGCAAAGCACTTGACCTATATATATCCTGCCAATTGAGCAGGGTATCGTGAAACTTCCGGGGTCGCGCATCTTCGGTGGAATTATGGTGTTTGACTTTTGCGTTAATGCCACCATTGCGAACTTCCCTGTGCTCCTTTTCTTTGTCACCATGTCTTTCAAAATCTTAGCATATTTTGGCATTTGTTCAATCGCTTCAGTGAAGGGGATGTTGATGTGTAACTGTTTTAACATGTCCATGAAGCAATGGTACTGCACTTCATCATTTTGCTTCTTCTTAAGTCTCTGAGGGAATGGTGGCAGTTGCGCCTTCACAGTTCGTTATTCCATAGGCTTAGAAGTGGACGCAACTTCTACTTCCATCGTCTCATTTTCTTCTGGTTCTTCCTGTGTCAATGGGGTCTTAGATTCCATCACAACTAGAGAGTCCTTCTTAGCTCCGCCCTCTCTTCCACTATTGTCTTTCCACTTCGTAAGGTCACGACTTGACATTGCTTCTTTCCCGTATTCCCCGGGTTGCGAGGGAGCTCAGTTGAACACGATAACACCCCTTGCGGTCTACTTTTAAGCTCGCCCACAATCTGCCCTATTTGAATTTCGAGATTGTAGATAGAAGTCGCCTGATTCTAGAGTACTGTTTCATTCTTTTCAATATATTGCTTTAATAGGCTCTCTAGAGAGGACGATGGCGATGCATGCGTGCTGCTAGCTTGATTTTGTGATTGACCGTTTGTTCGTGGGAAAAATCTTGGTGGCCCTTCTTTTTGTGCCATGGGTTGATAACTCTTTTGATTATTTTTCCACACGAAATTGGGATGGTTTCTCCACTCGGGGTTGTAAGTGTTAGAGAAAGGATTGTTCTTTACGAAACATATAGATTGCAGGTTCCTCGGACATTCTTCCATCGGATGCAAATCTCCACAATTAGCACAACTTGTACTTGTCTGCTCGATTGCGTTGACCTGCCCTCTTTGCGTTCCCGGGCTATTGATTGCGATACCTTGTATCAGATTCATCATCGCATTCATTTGATTTTGTAGGGATGCGATGGCCCTATTGTTTGCATCGCCTTCTCGAATTTTTAATCGTTGATCTCTTTCCTTTCAATCTTCATGATTCTTCGAAATGCGATCAAGGATATTTTTAGCCTCATCATACGTTTTGTCAAGCAGACCTCCAGCTGCTGCCGCATTGGCAGCTGTCTGCGATGCAGGGTTCAAACCGTGATAAAAGATTTCCATTTCAAGACAGTTAGGTAAGCCATTGTGCAGACAATCTTGCACAAGTCTCTTAAACCTCGTCCAGGCATCGCTGAGCGATTCATCAATTTCTTGTTCAAAATTTGTAATCAACTTCCTCCGTCTTGCGTTCTCGGTAGGGGGAAAGTATTTCTTCATGAATTTCTCTACTACTTGTTCCCAAGACGTTATCTCCCCTGGTTCGAAAGAATAGGCCCATTTCCTTGATTGGTTGCATAGCGAAAATGGGACCAACGTTCATCGAACTTCTTCAGCTAAGATGTTTGGGAACACAAAAGTGTTGCAGATTTCGATGAAACTCTGGAGATGGGCGTGTGGATCCTCACCATGCCTTCCACCAAACTGTCCGGCCGTCTAAATCATCTGCAACATAACCGACTACATCTCAAACATCGATCTGTCCAGAGTTGGCCTCATGATTCTTGGGGAGAAATCATAGAGGTTGGGCGATGCATAGTCCCAGATGGGCCTATTGCGGTCGTTTACCAGGAGAATGGGGTTTGCCATGATGTTGTTTGCGTTTGCTACCCTGTTTTCCAGTTGTTCCATCATAGTGGGATTTCTTTCTTCTTGTTTTCGGCAGTTGTCTCTCTGTCTTCTTCTTAACGTTCTTTCAATTTTTGGGTCGTAGTTGGGTGCAAGAATGTGTCCTTCCTCATACGACACTCGGTTCTTCCTTACCAAAGGAGAGACAGTGCACAGAGGTTGAAAGCTGCAAAGAAAATCAAAAAGTTACTATTAGCGCAATATGCACTACCATAGTCCCCCGGCAATGGTGCAAAAAACTTGATGCGTTGTAAATGAGATGAAATAATGGTATGGAGATGCGATGATGAGTTATGCATTGTACATGCAATTTTTCCTAGTAAAACCCAAGTATAAATCTCACTAGGTTTCCTGGTAAGTCCAGGGTCGAACACAGGGACTGCTGAGTTACTATGCATCAGTAAAATTGATTCCTTTGCGGTGGTAAAAACAAATAAGTTGGTTGGTATTTTGTTTAAGTGTAATTCCTATGTGACGAATTCGAGTAAAAAGTTGATGAAAACGAGAAGTACAATGAGTATGCAGTGAACAGATTGAGAAGGGATTTAGCTAACACTTCCTAAGATTGCGTTCAAGTTATTCGATCATGCTACACACAAAACAATAAATCATTTTCCAATGTAAATACGATAATTTCTATTTCTAGGACGCATGCGATGTATAAGATAATATTGATAGGACTTATTCCTAAGCCTCTATTCTTGCCTATGAGATGATGAATGATGCATACATACACAAGGTGACCACATACTATCATATCCTATCTCTAGGGTGCATGCGATGCGTTAATAGCAAACAAAATTTATTCCTAAGTTTCTATCTCTTACTTATGCGATTCTAATCCGACTCTCCTGAGCCTATATTCTAATCTTACTTTCCCAAGCCTAGATTCTATCTTTAGACCACCCTCTTTAGCATCTCTAAAGGATGAATGACGCATACATAAGACAAGATGGTCGCATAAAGTGAAGATCTCAGGTCATGCTAGCTAAGTACTTCTCAACCCATTCGAAAATTTAGCTACTCATGCGAGATATAGAGAGATTGAGCACAAGTTGAATTAAGATTTCCATTATCTATAGATTAAATGCAGAATACAGAATAACAATAGCAGAAATAAGAAGCCCAGTAGCAATGTCTTACTTCCCGTGACCTTTTACACTGTCTTTTCTTTCCAACTCTGCTTAGATGAATGCCCTTGCTTCCGCAAGTGTTGGCCCTCTCTTCTTTTGTAGAGCTTCCCAACAGTCTTCCGAGCTGTCCAGGAATGTCCTCTCGACATCTTCTTCTCTTTGCTTGCCTCCGCCTTCTAAGTATATAAATAATTACAGACTAACGACTATCTATCTATATGTGATCTAACTTCTCTATATGGCGAACTTCTTTATTGATGGTGGCCTTTGGTATTTATAGAGCTCAAGGTGAAAAAGCTTTTCTTTCTAATGTTTGCAATGATGGGAGGTCATTAAATCTTCTGTCTGATGCGCCGATTAATGGTCACCTAAAAGTTGAATGTACTTGATATAGTGTCATTAACGGCTTGTCAACTAAATTCGAATTCGACCGTCATCAGATTTCCGTCCCATCATGATTTATTATGCTTTCACCTTGATGCGGTGTCTTTATGAGGCCACTTTCTTGAGTGAATTTTCACGAGCGCATACAATCGCATGATTTTGTGGTCGCCATCTTTCCATGCACACGGACGCCTAATTCCTTGGATTGCAATCTCACTTGCGCCAACGCATTTTTCCTGCACGAAATAAGTAAATTAGATGTTTTTATACAATGGGCGCATGCGATCACAATATTCTTAGTTTAATGCTTTTGGACATGATTTTATATATTTTTACCGTCGCATTCTCTCATTGTTTTACATCTTTGCACTGTAATAACATGCATTTCTGCCTGTTATCAGAATCCGATCGTTTAGTCTCTTAAGTGATCATATAGTCTCTCAAATGATCGTATACTAACTTGGTTGCTAAAATCTTATCTCTTGTTCACTTGTCTTTGGAATAATTAAAACAATTTCATTTATCCCAATTTGCCATAAAACTAAATAACTATCCAATAAGGGTGGTTATGGAGAAAAAGAAGTTAATTATCAAATAATTAATAAATTATAAATAAATATGATAACTAACTTATCATATTATATTCATAACCTATAGTTTTAATATTGCATCATATACAATATATAAACCATCATTATTTTTCTCTATTTTATGGCATTTAATATAAATCATATTTATATTAAATTTAATAACTATGAATCTAATTCATAGAAAATATATTTGAATCATATTCAAATATTAGTTCCTCCAATCAAACAATAATATATCAAATACATTATATCAATTACATCATATATAATTTAATTAATTTAATTATATCATATATAATCAAATTCCCTCTTATTAATTTGAACATTAAAAATTCTCCAAAAAACTTATTCTCAACTTCAATCCATTGAGCTAACAAGGGGACCTTATAGACCTGTAGCTTGAAGCTCCAACAATATGTGAATAACTGATTAAACTCTTTAATCACATTATGCACCATCCATTAACTGCCGAGCACTCCACTAAAGACCGACAACGACACTTTCGCATTGCAAATATATTTTTGTGTCTATTGGATATATCCAATCAACAATACGATGACCCTTCACAAATTGCTCGTAAGTATAGTTGGGAAAAATTACTGTTTTGCCCCTGTAGTTACATCTAACTCCTTAAGTACCACTGATCCCTCTAATGAACAATATATCATAGTCCCACTATGACTAAACCCCTCTCGAGCCAAGAGAGGGTGTGGCACCACGTTATTCAAGACAAAGAATCAACCCCTATGGGAGTAATTTATCTACTTATCCCTACTTCGAGGAATGAGTGAATTCCATCTCGTGTAGTTGACTTCCCAGCGCCCCAATTAGACGAATCCCCAAAATGGTAAGCTTGTTGAGTCGGCGATCTGGCCACTCTCACCCATGCAAATCAAAGAACCACCCTCATAGGCAGGAGTTCATAACTCACTCAGGATTAAGGTCTTGTTACCTATGGTCATCCTAGTGAAATGAAAGTCTCAATTATGAATGGTGTTATAGAACGAGACTAAACATTTTGTGGTTTGGTCTTATATAAACTCCTTTGTAGCATTTTATAACATTTGTAATACCTACTCAGCGGGCCATACTCATAGTGATACCAAGATAAGATATCCGACCTTATCCATATACTACAAACCGTTTAGGTTATCACTTAAACACGATTCATTTGTATGTCTCCACATACATGTTTAAGTTACAACGATAACCATGGATACTAGTTTATTGGTTTGTGGTTAATGCAATTAAAATATCAAATATTTCATAGACAATGTGAATAAAATATTATATATTATAAATCACAGATAGTTTGTTCATACAAGTGTTTACAAACTACAGAACCCTACGAGATTTAGGGCATCAACCCCAACACTAGCTTCATATCCGGAATAGAAGCTATCCTACTGGAAACTCAAGGGTTCTTGATGATGATAGGGACGTTCCTGCACAAACTCACCAGAGCTATTAGAAAGTCTCCTAACCAAACATTCTAAAGAAATACCTGTATTGGCAGAAGAATATTGCATTGGTAACGGAGTTTGGCTAGGCATCTCAAAAGGAGGATAATATTCGCATTCAGGACCATGGGAAACCTGAATCTGTTCAGGTACCAAAACTTGAACAATAGAGGTTAGTTTAGATATTTGACTTTTAAACTCATTAAATTCACTTACCTCTCATTCTCTTCATTGGGCCACATACTTCACACGAAGCACATAATAGATTTTCATATCATATGCCATGAGAAAATAAGAAGACATAAGAAAAGAAAAATACTTTTAGGTTTTTAAAGTTTACAAGTGAATTTCAACTAAAGGAAATTATATGGCTTGCCATCCCAACAACGACGCCATTTTGTTCGAACCCTTTCTGATGTAGTTTAATTCTCAAAAAGGGTAGCGAAACAAAAGAAAATTAATACAACTGAATTACTCCTATTACAACAAAAATGTAGTAACAATGGTAAGTATGAGGTCGAACCACAGGGAGGCACAAAATTAATTCCCTCTTAAGCTAAATTTGACTGTGGAAAATAGTAAAAACGGGGTTTTGATTTTTGAATAATTGGAAAGCTTGCACAAAATTAAAATGCAAACGGATTAATGTAAAAATTTATTGGTTCATCTAGTTATCAGATCAAGTTAGACATTCAATATAATTTTCAACATCGTTTTCTGCCAATTGATTATGCGATCAAATTTATGCATGCATAACTACTCGTTCGATTTGATCTAACTAGCCTCAACAAAGGCAAACAACTAGCATGAATCTAACGGAGAAAGCGTCCTAATTATTAATTAAAGTTGGAAAGGTCATACCCTAATTAAACTACATGCTTCTAAACTCTATTTGGTTCGATAGCGGCCATATAAAACTAAAAACACGTGCATTAGGATTTAGGATTCAATTATGTTGATTAACTATCAAGATAGCCATATTCAATTAACTAATTTTATCTTTGAACCTAGCAATTAGACGTTCTAGGAATAGCCATCAAATGCTTAATTCACTGATGTTACTTAGGTGATCCTAGCATGACTAAGAATGTTTAGAATTCATGATAAAGCGTGAAAAGTCAACCTCAATAATCATGCTTTTAGAATTTAAACCAGTTCAAGGAAAAACATAATTCTGGATTGCAAACGTCAATTGAAAATAGAAAACTCATGAAATAACAATGAATCCTTGATCCAAGAACTAGATAGAAAATTACTTCATCGATTCATAGACAAACCCATGAGATACAATCCAATTTGTGCTCACAATCCAAAATTAAACTAAAAACTAACCTAATGATACTAAAAACATCGAGGGGGATGAAGAAAACTCAGTCTCTCCTCGGTCTCCATTGAATTTCAGCATAAAAATTGACCTAAAATCGAAGAGAGGAATTTATAGAATTAATTGCAGCATTGCAACGCGGCCCTGCACACTAACATTTTGTCTTTTGGCATCGGGTGAGCATTGGACTTAGGCAAATGTTAAGCGTTGCGATGCTGAAATAGGGGCATTTGGTTATTTTTACTCCTTTGAAGCCCAGATGCTCAAATCAACTCCAATTTGCTTCAAATTAACCTTGTTTGTTTGATACATATAGAATAAGATAATTAACATATAAAATCTACCAACGAGTCCAAGTTAAGCAAGGAATTATAGCTCTTTTCGATAGCTACCACTCATTTTAGGGTTTCAAGGAAAAAAATGATGTGAAATGATAACTTCTTTTTCCACTCTTTGTTTTTGAATCATTGGTGAAATTGATAGATTAGGTGTTTTTTTTTTTTTTTTTCTGATTGTATGGTTTTTAGAAAATGATGTGAAAACGATGATGTAATGAATTTGGATGATAATTTTGCTCTAAAAATTAACTGACAATTTTTCTATAGCTATCTCAGGACAATGGGTTCAATGTCGAGATAGAGATTTTGGAGAGGGTTATTAAACATCAACATATGTATATTATTGGATTTCTGTTCAAAACCATAAAACTATTCTTCTGATTTATGTGTATATGCCCAATGGAAGCATAGGGAATGCTTTTCATGGAAAAAGAGGAACAGAAAAATGGATGATTACATGGTAGTATTTTATTTCATGATGATTGTGTTCAATACGAATCATAGTAGTCTCAATTGCATGATTACATGGTAGTATTTTATTTCAGAAAATTTATCAAATTCTTCTATATTTATCAACGATTTGAATAAAACTTATGGAATGAAAATAGAAGTCGATACACTCTTAAATAATGTCGTTGTTGGGTTCAAAGTAGTGGTGTAGAATAGAAATTAAGTACAATTACTAAAGTTTAACCAAATGAAACTTTTAAAACCAAAAGAATTCAATTAAAAATTTTAAAATAATAGATATATACCAAATTGAAACTATGTCAAAACTACGTTTTAATTTATACTATTAAGATCATCCTTTATTTTTTTTTTTTTAAAAAAATCCTCTTTAACACAATTATCTTGACCCACTCTTTGGTCGGGATGAAATAAAAAGTAGAGAAATAAATGGATGGGATTAAAAGATATAGCTAAATTAAAATCATAGCATGTTTCTATTTCCAAAGTTATCAATAGAAACAATATATTGCTTATGACTTTATAAATATAAATTTTATAATATGTTGCTAATTGGAAGACTATCATAAGTAGCACCTTTAACACATTCATTCATTTTATTGCTTATAACTCTTTGATACTAATTTGTTAGGACATTACCTAATAAAGAACACAAGAAAGTAGAAGAACGTTAAAAAAAACTAGTCCAAAATACTCAAGAACACAAAACAAAAAAAAGATAATAGAAAGAACACTTATCAAATATAGAAATATATTGCAATATACCAATAGTATTTCAGAGGAATACAATCTCTCAAATTCTCATAGATATACCCAAACATCCCAACTTTACGTTGACACACCTAACTACATCATTTACCCTTATCTAACCATTTTACAAATATGTTCCATCAATGAAACATCCCAATCCTAAACAATGGCATGACCATAAAACAAACTATGAGTAAAGCATGCCCAATGTTGGTAATATGGATTGAACCAAGGGATCTTATGTCCCCGAATTCTATAATACAAACCATACAAGAATCCATCGAGATTTTCCGACGAAAACTCGTGCATCTTCTTCATTTTCGCATATGCAGAAGCTATCAACAAACTATCAAAACCAGCAAGATGATGGGTAGGAATGTCATTCACAATATTGAGTAACTTAGCAAGTTTTTTGAGTCCAAGCTCACCATTTAGTAAGTATTCACAATTGCGAATCATGTACTTTAGGTCACTGACCGTACCAAGGAAATATCGAGCTATGATGGCGAACTCCACTACAGACTCCGGCATGGATTTGATCACCATTAGCTTCAACAAATAAGCAACGTCATAGATACCATGAAATGTGACCCATTTGACGATTCGATTGCTACAAAGAATTGGTAGAAATGCGAGTCGAAATTCGGCTGATCGGATTCCTTCTTCTCTTTGTTTCTTGAAATCTAACCCTTTGTTCTTCAAGAATTGGAACGATGTAGGATTGGAGAGATCTGTTTGTTCGTCAAAATTAGAAAAAGTGAACTCCCATGTCATGCCAACATTTCCATTCTCGCCGACTAGAGTAAGGCCCAATTGAAGAATCTTCAAATGGTTTAAGTTGAACTTCAAATCTTGGTAGAGATGTTCCTCAGGAGCACCTCTCGGGGTGGATCGAATAAAGCCAGGAAACTCGGTGTCAATGACGATTACTGGAAATCTAGAAAGATAAACATTAAGAATGGCTAATTCTTGGTAGAGATTATGAGACCAAACTTGTCGAACCAAATCCATGATTCCAAGGTTTTGTCATGATGGTGATGGAAGAATAATGATTAATTGCTTTCACTTTGGAAACCAGCTATGAGATATGGGTGAGTTTTCCGAAATATTTAAAGGTGAAAATTTGGGATAGAAAATTCTAAAAGGAAGAGGAATGAGTTCCTACCTTTCTAATCAATTTAACAATATATTAAATAATACTTAAATAAAATTATTTTTTTTTCAAAATTCTATCAAAATAACAAAAAAAAAAATGTTTGTCAATTATCTCTAAATAAATAGAAAAAATGGTGTCGAAGGATGCAATAAAATGGAGAAGAATAATAATATTAGAAAACCACTCTTTATTAATAAAACCTCACTGAAATTATATATATATATATATATTAAATTGAAGATCCATCTTGTTGTAATATTTAAATCTTAACTTTTAAATAGGATGAAATCTCCACATTTTAATTAGAGAAAATTACTTTTTTAGTCTATAAATTTTTAAGAATATGTGCGATTGGTCTCTATAGGTTGAACCTATTTTTTAAAATTGAGGGATTAAATTGGCTAAATTAAAACTATAGTGACCAATTGCACCTATTTTTAAAAATTTAGGGACTAAAAAGGTTTTTTTTTTCTTTTAATTATATCTTTTATACATTGAAGGTTTTATAAGGTTTTATTTAAATGAAAATTGTATTAGAAATGATAGATTTAATATAGAAAATTTTGAAGTTTTGTTTGGTCGATAATAAATTTTTTTAAAAAATGTACTGAATTAAATTAAAAAAAAAAAGAGTTCTACGATCCATAATATATTCTAGCAAAATCTAAAAGGAAGAGGATAACAATATATTAAATAATACTTAAAAAAAAATATTATTTTTCCAAGATTCTAGCAAATTCTAAAAGGAAGAGGATAACAATATATTAAATAATACTTAAAAAAATAACAAAAACAAAATTGTTTGTCATTTTTCTCTAAATAAATAGAAAAAATAGTGTAAAACGGTGCAATAAAAGGGTAAAGAATAATAATATTAGAAAACCACTCTTTATTAATAAAACCTCACTATATATATATAATTATACACGTATTAAATTGAAGACTTGTGTTATTATAATATTTAAATCTTAACCTTTAAAAATGATGAAATCTACACATTTTAATGAGAGAAAAATACATTTTTAAAATTGTGTGATTGATCCCTATAGGTTGAATCTACTTTTTAAAATTGAGAGACTAAATTAGCTTAATTAAAACTATAGAGACCAATTGCACTAATTTTTAAAAATCCAGGGACTAAAAAGGTATTTGTTTCCTTTTAAATATATCTTTAACACATTGAATATTATTGGTTTTAGCTATAGTAAGTGTTTTATAATATTTTATTTAGATGAAAATTGTATTAGAAATGATCCATTTAATATAGAAAATTTGAAGTTTTATTTGGATAATAATTAATTTTTTAAACAATGTTAAAACTGAATTAAATTTTTAAATAGATCTACGATCCAACAATATTTTTTGGGGACTTCGAGCGGCGACATACAACAGCTCTCTGAATGGTGTCGGTTTTGAACAACAGTAGCAGTAGTAGGCGACAAGTGAAAAACTAAGAAAAGGTAAGAAGATTGAAAGAGAATAAAAGACGATAATGAACAATGAAGTGCTAGTTTTAATCCAGGTCTTCATTTTGAAACATGAAAAATCAAAGCTTTGAAATCTCAAGGCAATGAAATCATCACAATTTGGTAATAGTGAGTTATGAACTCAAGTGAATGAAGCTGCAAAAGATTGAGTAATTATAATTGGAAGCGATATTTTGAAGCCTCAACCAATTTGGACATCTCTACAAATCACAAAATACAAGATAAGTTTTATTTGGATATATCTCAAGCTATTGCTTCATTGAAGCACTTGAAGAATTCACAAAGAGAACATCTAATGCGAAAGATTTTGAAAGCAATGCTGTTGGAGATTTGTTTTGTTGTCTTTATATTTTTCTAAGACAGTGGTTTCTGCAAATGTCTCAAATAAAGTCTTAGAATATTTTCCTTATCTGGAAATATCCGGACATTTTGTTCGATTTTTTTTTATTAAAGTACAATCTTTCTTTTCCAAATGGGGATTTGTTTTATAGTGATGTGGTTGTTTTTAGTTGGGATATTTTAATTTTTTTTAATGTAACAATATAAAATTTAAAAAATATTGTAATAGAGGTAAAATATGGTGTGCTAAATACGTGCTAACATGGTTGAGATGTTCGGTGCACCTACTGGATCCTTATTACCGATGGTTTTATTTTTCTGTTTTACTATATCTACAAAACTAAATTGTGGAATTGATGATTGTGTTCAATACCAATCAGAGTAGTCTTAATTGCATGATTACATGGTAGTATTTTATTTAAGAAAAATTATCAAATTCTTCTGTATTTATCAATGATTTGAATAAAATTTATGGAATTAAAATAGAATTTAAGAAAAATTATCAAATTTTATTTTTCTATTTTGCTATATTTGCAAAACTAAATTGTGGAATTGATGATCGTGTTCAATACGAATTAGAGTAGTCTCAATTGCCAAATTATCTTGACCCACTCCTTTGGTCGAGATGAAACAAAAAGTAGAGAAATAAATGGATGGGATTAAAAGATTAAAGGTATAGCCAAATTACAATCCTAGCATGTTTCTATTTTCAAAGTTATTAACTGAAATATTATACTACTTATGACTTTATAAATATAAATTTTATAATATGTTACTATTGGAAGACTATCATCAGTAGCACCTTATACAAATTCATTCATTATATTGCTTATAACTCTTTGATAATAATCTGTTAGGATATTACCTAACAAAGAACATAAGAAAATAAAAAAAATGCTAAAAAAATAGCCAGAAATATGCAAGAATACAAAAAAAAAAAAAAAATGGAAAACAAAAAGAACACTTATCAAAGAACCCATCGAGATTTTTCGATGAAAACTCGTACATCTTCTTCATCTTCGCATATGTAGAAACTATCAACAAACTATCAAAACCAGCAAGATGATGGGTGGTAATGTCATTCACAATATTGAGTAACTTAGCAAGTTTTTTAAGTCCAAGTTTGCCATTTAGTAAGTATTTGCAATTGCGAATAATGTACTTTAGGTCGTTGATCGTACCAAGGAAACGTCGATCTACGATGGTGAACTCCACTACAGACTCCGGCATGAATTTGATCACCATTAGCTTCAACAAATAAGCAACGTCATAAATACCATGAAATGTGACCCATTTGACTATTCAATTGCTACAAAAAATTGGTAAAAATGCGAGTTGAAATTCAGCTGATCGGATTTCTTCTTCTCTTTGTTTCTTGAAATCAAACCCTTTATTCTTCAAGAATTGGATCGATGTAGGATTGGAGAGATCCGTTTCTTCGTCAAAATCAGAAAAAATGAACTCCCATGTTATGCCAACATTTCCATTCTTGTCGGCTAGAGTAAGGCCCAATGGAAGATTCTTCAAATGGTTTACGTTGAACTTCAAATCTAGAAAGAGATGTTCATCAAGAGCATCTCTCGGGGTGGATCGGATAAAGCTAGGGAACTCGATGTCAATGACGATCGCTGAAAATCTGGAAAGATAGACATTGAGAATGGTCAATTCTTGGTAAAGATTATGAGACAAACTTATCGGACCAAGTCCATGATTCTAAGGTTTTGTTATGATGACGATGGAAAAGTAACGACTACTGTCTTTCACTTTGGAAACTAGGAAGAGGAATGAATCCCTACCTCTATAATTAATGTAACAACATATTAAAATACTTAAATAAAATTACTATTTTTCCAAAATTCTCTGTGTGTTACTATTTTTCCAAATTCGTGTGCGTGCGTGTGTGCATGTGTGTTATAAATGATCTACTTAATATAGAAAATTTTGAAGTTTTTTTTGGTTGATAATAAATTTTAAAATTGAATTAAATGTAGAAAAAAATCTCCGACCTAAGAATATTTTTGGGAACTACGAACACATCAACTTTCTAAATGGAATCGGATTTGAACAACAGTAGCAATAATAGGCAGCAAGTGGAAAACTTGGAGCTGAGAATGGTAGCAAACGACACCTTCAAGCAACCAAACTCCCACCAACCATGGTGTTTTCTCTAGCATCCACTCACAAATTCTAATTTTCTTTCTTTATAAGAACAAAAATATGTGAAACTTTACACTCTAGGCTTGGAGACAGCAACAACAATGAACAATTCACCATCCACACTAACTTCCCTTCCCTTCCATTAAAAATTATTCACTTAAAATTAAAATTAGTCAACAAGAAATTGAACCAAAAAAAGGAAACAATTAAAAGTAGCCACCTCACATTTAACTAACCAAATTTAAAGTCCAAAATCTGTAAACCACCTTGAGTTGGACTAAAGATACATGCCGAAGCTCGTCACATAAGATACGTAAGTTAACTCAACTAAGTACATGAGGATGAAAACCAAGAAACTGATTAGATACAACGACGATCTAACCAACACTCTCGATTAGGCGAGTCACAAGAAGGGAATATCTCCGATTGACGAAAAGCCAAGTTTGTGTGTCTATGCTCCTCGAGAAAATGATGAGTACGACACAAATTTTTTATGCAATGCTGCTAAATTGTGGTGGATGTGCGCCAAGAACCTAATTATATCTTCAAAAAAGAAGGTTTAGATAAATATTTCAGGTATGGCAGAGATCCATGAATGATCTTGGAGAAGCCAAGTTCAATATAGTTATGCTAGAGTGATAAAATTGGTACGCCATATAATAAGGAAAACAATGTTACTAAAAGAACTAGTAAAGGCAGAAGAATACTCATAAATTTGCATCAACACACACGACTAATACACAGTTAGTCCACAAGACCAAACTTAGAAGTGAGGGCTAATATTGAGGAATGGATTTTGGCCCAAACATAATAAAACCAAAAAGTCAAGATAAAATAAGATAAATGAAGGTAATATTGAGATAATATAAAATACGATGAAATAAAATAAGATAAGATTTAATCTAGCTTGTTTGAGATTATGAAAAGTCATATCCTAATCCTAGGAGAGTTAAATCTCATATCTTAATCCTAGTAGGATTAAGATAAAACCCCCTATAAATAGACCATTATGGCTCCGTATGAGGTAACATATAACTTTTGATTTCTTTTCTATTCTATAATTGTATTACTGGCTTAGGCATCGAAACCATTTTCTTTGTTTTACCATTGATGTCATGAAGATCAAATGCTTTTATGCTTGGCCAAAATATGACATCAACAAATTATAATAAATAAATGTTTAATTTAAAATATATAATAATTACATACACATTTAACAAGTGTGTACAGTGATTTAAAAGGAACGTTAAGAATAATCCAATAATTGAGAAAATTAAACCAAACATAATTTTTTTTAAAAAATGCAAAGATTTGAAAACTAGAATGAAAATCCACCCTCCGATAATTGAGAAAATTAAACCAGAATATAAACTAAAAATGGAAAGAATTGAAAACTAGGATGAAAATTTTCTGTTGGAATAAATTTGAAATGAATTAGAACTCATGATGTAATATTTAATTTTAAAAAAAAAAATTGGTAACATTTAGTACACATTAATTGCATAAATATTCTTTCATCCACAAGTATTATTAAGGACCAATGATTTTGAAAATTTCCACCAATTTTTCTTTAAGAAAAACACAATAATAATAAAACATAGAAAAATAAAAACCTTGAAACTTCCAAATTTGTAAAGTTGGGTTTATTTGACATGGTTTTTGTTTAAATAATGGTAGTAGTGTTTAAAGGAGTGGAGAAGAAAAAAACTTCCAATGAGAATCTTTCTTTAAATGGTTTTACTATGAACTTCGAATTATGGTAGAGATGTTCCTCTAGAGCACCTCTTTAGATGCATCTAATAAAGTTAGGGAACTCGATATCTACGACGATAATTGGAAATATGGAAAGACAATTATTAAAAATGTATCCAATTCGAGGTTTAGAAAACAATGACCGGAAGGTTGGATGAGAAATATTCACAAATCAACTATTTATGAGATAAATGATTGGGTCGCAGGAATGAGATTTGGCATAATATTTAAAGAGAGAAATTTCAATAGAGAAAATAAAATCTATTATTTCTGTATCTCAAAGAAATAAGAAAGAGCCACATTTTATATTTCTAAAAAGGTAAGAAAGTGATAGAAAATACTTTAAATTGGGTGGGGTGAATCAATTTAGACCAATATATTGTGATTTATAATTATTTTAAGTCTATTGCCTTTATAATTAACTTGAAATCACTTCAATAAACTGATAATTCTTCCAAAATCTATCAATGTATGAAGAAAAATTTTCAGGAAGTTCTTCTAAATAAGAAAAAGAAAATAGTGTCGAATGAGAATATGAAGAATATGAAACTAAAGTAATCCTATCCATTTATGGAGTTTGAATAAAGCGTAATGCAAAAATATCATCCTTTTGGGGGACACTCAAGGTGCCATGAGGCCATGCATGAAACCTTACTACAAAGTAATGAGAGAGACCGAAGGGTGTGTCGTCACATGTCTTGCTCCCACTTACTATAAATATTCTCTCCATTACCTTTATATTGATTTATACAAATGTCATTAGTAGGGGGACACTCAAGGTGCCTTGAGGCCGAGTATAAATCTCACGGTGTGAACTTTTAGGGAGAAATGTGAAGAGAAAAATGAAGTATCATATACCTCATTTTCCTCCCATTGAGTGTTTTACCTAGGGTTAATTAACTTAAGAAAAACCGACTACTGATTTTAACTAAGTGAATGTTTAATTTGCCTAAGAACAACACTTGTCTTTGGATAGTTTAAAAATTTTGATTAAGGTCTATTAAACACTTTAACAAACTTTAATCAAACATTGCATGTTTGTTACAAATCTATCTAATCCACCATTCTAGATAAGTTTTTAGGTAGGGGTATAATGTTTTCGTCAACTTAAATACCCAGCCTAGACAGAATTAGCCTTAGACAAAAGGTTTCTTATAGATACATTTGTTACATTGTTAATCTTTTAATTAAGAATCAATTTAATCCTATTAAATTGATTAAAATATTAAACTTAAATTTCTGATCTCATTAGAAACGTGATCTTAGGTCTATCTGAATCATGTTTTAAAATAATTTTAAAAGATGATTTTAACCTAGGTTTCCATGCAATAATGTATTTATCAATATTAATTTATAATTTCATTAAGTTATAACCATTATAAACAAATGAAACAAATTAAAACATACATGGCATGTTTTGACATATATTACTAAATTATAATATTTATAAATTATCTAAGGTAGTGTCATGCTACATGCAATTTCATTTCATTACTAACATATATAACATTTATATAATTAGTTAATGAAACAAATTATAACATACCACCATGCATGTATAGCACTATATATTATAAAAATTATAATATAAATGATGCATGAGTAAGCTATTTACGCATGCACGCATATATTATAACATTAATACTATATGATGAATGAGCGTGCTATAAAATTAAATCGTGCATCTAAAATTATAATATTTATAATATGATGCATGAAATTAAATGCATAACTTATGGTGAGATTTTATACTATATGGCATACATTATGACATATAATAATAAAATTAAATCATACATCACATGTATAATATAAAAGCAATTAATTTACTGGGATTGGACACCTATTAAAAAAAATATCTATTACAAGATAATTTTCCACCCGGTTTGAAATAGGTGAACTGAGCCTTGAATTGCTCGAACCAGACCAAGAACTATTCCAGATGAACCCAAATAGCTCGAACCGGAGAACACACGAATCGAACCGGACCAGCAGACCATGAACCGCGCGTGAACCGAAGTTGAACCGCGTGAAAACTCCATCTTGAAGCATCGATGTCATGCTCTAGGGCCGTAACGCTACGAAGTTTTCTTTCATTCGCCACACCGCAGCGTCGCAATGCTACTGTATAACGACCCACTATATAGTTTTGAACAACTTTGAAACTCCATAGAAAACGTCTTGAATTCTCCAGAAATTGGTTGGGAACAACACGAACGACTCAACAAACAAAAGAAAACCATCAATATTGTAAAATTATTCCAAAATTTTGGGAAAAAATTGGGCCATAAACGCCACTTTGATACCAATTGAAGGATCCAATTAAGGGTCTTTGAGCGGAAGTGGATCATCTCAATTTTCTCAAATTTTATAGAACGTAAAATTTTACAGTAAACAGAATAAATTTATGTATTTAACAAATATAATACATCATGCTTGTAAAAAGAAAGGAGAAAAAAGAAAGGTTTAGGACCCTTACTTTTAAATAATAGTTTTCAATGGATTCCCTCGAACTAATAAACACCACCACGAATGGCTACCTCGGTATTCACTAGATGAGAATCTAGGAGGAGTTGGGCTTTGGCTATTTTGGTGAGGGAATGGATTTTAGTAGCGAGGAGGAGGAGGAAGGATAAAAAATGTCAGAACTTTTTTGTCATCTCAACAACTCTACTTTGTATTCCCCGGATGAAGAAGGAAGAAAAACAAACTGCAGCCCTCTACTTCCATGTTCAAGAGAGAAAAGAGAGGAAGAGAGTTAGAACTCCCTTCCATGTTTGATTTTTTTTAAAAAAAATTAAAAAAATTAATTCATTTTTAATAAATCAATATATATATATATATATATGTATGTATGTATGTATATGTATGTATTAAACTATATATTATATCAAATATAACATATAACCTATGGTTTCAATTCTCTCTCATCAATAACTTTTAATATAAATCATCTTTATATTAAATTTAACTATATAAATCCAATTCATACAATTAATATTTGAATGATATTCAAATATTTATTTCCTCTCATAAATAGTTAATAATATAATGTATCAAATACATTATAGTAATTATATCAGATATAATTAAAAATAAATTAATTATATCATATATAGTTAATTCTCTCAATTAATTTGAAAAATTCAAATTAATCCAAAAATTGATTCTCATTTATTTCTATAGAGCTACCGAGGAGACCTTATGGACTTGTAGCTTGAAGCTTAAATGATACGTGAACAATAAATTAAACTCCTTTAATTAAAATATTCACCATTAGTTAACTGATGGGCACTCCACTAAAGACCGTCAGCTGCACTCTTCACACTACAAATATATTTCTGTATCCATTACCCTTCACAAATTGCTCGTTGTACAGTTGGGCCAAAATTACCGTTTTGAGATATAACCAATCAATAGTACGATAACCCTTCACAAATTGCTTGTATGTACAGTTGGGCCAAAATTACCGTTTTGCCCCTATAGTTACATCTAACTCCTTAAGTTCTACTAATCCCTTTAATGAACAAAAAATTCATAGTCCATGTATGACCAAATCCCTCTCGGACTAGGAAAAGGTGTGTGTTGGCGTGAAATAGGTGTCATTAATTCTATCTTACCCAAAACAAATGAAATTTATAATACTCCAACTATAACTAGAACTAACATGTAGTAATAGTGAAGTAAGAGGTCGATCCCAAGAGAACCTCTATTAATTGTCCTAAAATAGACTACTTGAATTCCAAAATGCAAAAGATTAAATGGAGGGATGTTTAATTTAAGAACTAGAAACTAACTAAGTGAAAAAAGACAAGAATTGATATAGGAAATTTATTGATGAGAGAAATAAGAGAGATTATGAGATAAGATTCAATTCAATCCAATCTTGGGGATTTTATATAAACTAGGCAATTCTATCATTGACTTAACAAAGAATCATGCAATTAGATTATTCAATAGTTCATTAAGAATAAATTCCTAATGCCCTAACCCTAATCTAGGTTTTAATTGCTTCCTAAAGACATTTCACAATTAATCCCTAAATTGCATTAAACTCATGAGTTTTCTTAACTATACCAATCTTGAAATCAAAAGATTGAAAATTCAAGATTGATTGCATGAATGTTCTGAATTAATAGATTCTTTAAAGAAAGAGGAAAAGAAGTCCACATTTTCTATAAAGACTAATAATTCTTGCAACCATAATTACAATTTTGTTATAAAACTATGTAATTTTTTGTATACAAAAATTGTTTAATCTTGAGCCATCAATTCAATCTTAATCAATTTTATTCGAAATCTTAGCAAGAACATTCAAAAGAAAGTAATTACATGAAAGAAAATTCAAGGAAAAGTCTCAAGAAAATGGCAATCTACATAATTCCCCAAGAAAAAGGATTACCTACTCATGGATGATGAAATTCTTCAAGCAATCCATTGATAGTTGCATATTTGATACAATGATTGAATACAAATTGATTGAATCTTAGAAAAAATTACAATAATCACTCTATAAATTCGAAGTGTCTCTCTAAAAAAAAAAAAAGGTTTTCTCCTCTTATCTTTCTCTCTCTTTGTCTCTTGCTGAAGAACTGGACCAAAATTTATATTAGAAGCATAGCATCGTGAGGGGGAGGATGAATCGTGTTAAAATTTGAAGCGTTGCAACATTGTGAGGAGCGTTGCAATGTTGTGGGAGCGTTGCAACGCATCGAGTTTTAGCAGCAAAAACCGAGCTTTCTGTCTTGTACTTGATACTCAATGCATGATGTTGTTTTACTCGATACACAATGCTAGATGGCCTTTACTTGATAACTTTTACTCGATGAAAAATGAATAAGAAGAAACTCAATAGTACTCGATGACTCGATGCTTGATTACTCAACAGCCCTTACTTGATGGTTGATTACTCGATGGTATGAAATATAGAATACTCGATATAGCCTTTTATGTTGGGAATTTCTTAGAACTCAAAGTTCGTGTTAAACATTCTATTTATCAATAAATAATAAATTGTTGATTTTGCATCTTATTATGAAAATCCAATAAACATATCCATAACTATAGTTTAAATACTGTAACTTTATGTAGTGACATAAACAAGATCAAGTTAACAATATATAGCTTAAATATTTTAATAAGTATATAGATGAAATTGGATATCTCATCCTGGTAACACTATTGGATGCGGCCCACTCTGTAGTTGTTACAAGAAGTTGTAAAGTGCTACAAACGATGTGATCCATAGATCGTTCATGTTGAGACATGTGAGTGGGGGTGTCCTATGCAATGAGTTTGCATATAGACTTGACCACGAAAATAGTCACTTTTCTTTATAACAACTATTTACTGTTAAAACTGAGTATTTCATTTATCATATAACTTACATTAACTCGATCTTAATCCTGAGCTAGCTATGAACTCCTGTTTGTTCGGGATTATCCTTTAATCTGCAAACATGAGAGTAGTCCAACAACATTGCTCAATAAGCTTCCAATTTTGGGGATAAGATTGGATGAATAGCTAGGGACATAGCCTTGCAATATGGAATTCACTCCTACCCGATTTAGGATTAGCAAATAGGTTGTTCTCTCAAGTACTGATTCCAAGTCTTGAACAATTGGGGTCATACCTTCTCATGATAGAGAAAGGATTTGATTCATAAGGATTATGAATCAGAATTTTTCATTAGAGGGTCAGTGGGAACTTAAGGAGGAAGATGTATTCACAGGGGTAAAACAGTTATTTTGACCCAATTGTGATTAGGAACAACCTGTGAATGATCGACTTACTGATTATGGTTATAAAGTGGACATAATATACCTACAGTGAAGGGAGTTCAACTATGGGCTATAGTGGAGTGTCCCGTTAGTTAACAAATGGGGGTTAGATCGGTCTAATGAGTTTAGCCGATTAATCTCGAAAGGAGCCCATGAACTTTAGGTTCGCAAGGTCCCCTTACTAGTTCGTAAATAGTTAAGCTTTAGAGTAGCTTAAGAAATTAATTTGAAATGTTCAAATTAAAATTAAACAGAATAGGAGAATATATATTTAAATATGATTTAAATATATGAAGATGGTTTTATACAAAAATTAATTTAATATTTGATATTAAAATAATTAATATTTTTTAAATTAATTTATGAAATTAATTTTTTAGTTTAAATGAACATGGTTTTAAAATCAAAATTTTGATTTTAAAATAAAATTGGAAAATTGGAAAACATGCAGAAAATGGAAATTTGAAGTTTTCCATTATCATCTTCTTCATGCTCACAAAAAAACCACTTCCTCTTCTTCATTAACTCCAAGCATGAGCTGCAAGTCATGTACATTTCTTCTTTGCATGTTCATTTGCAATAAATAAAGAAGAATGGAGTGAAATGGAGGCATGCATTTTATAGAAATTTGAGAGAAAACTTTGGCTGAAGAAGTGTTCTTCAAAACTGAGTGTTGTGAGCTTCTCCTTGCGTTTTACATTGCTTCAAGCTGTTCTTGAGTCCCGCAACTCGATCTAAAGCTCCAAAAGGATAGTGGGAAAGATCTTGAGATGGTTCACTGTGATCTTTGGAGAAGACTGCTACTGATTGATCGAGATCTTAAAGAGTTTTACAAAGGTATGATCCAAAACCCTCTTATTTAGATGAGCATGCTTTAGTTTCTGCCAAAATTAATGAATTTGAATACTTATTGATCCTTATTACTTCCGCTGCATGTTATTACACTCTTACAATCTATTTCAGAGCATCATATAAGCATTCCATTCAGTTTAATTTTGGTGTGGTGGGTGTTTTTCATGAGATATATGAAACTGATGCACTAATATGGTTTTTTGAGTTTTCACATTTTAATTCTCTTTAATTTCTCAATTAAATTTGTAATTGGCTATTGTTTCAAGAGCTTATATGTGTTACCAAGAGTCTATAATTTATTTGGAGTCATTAGAGTTAAAATTAAGATGTAATTGAAGAAACAAGTGAAGGAGGTCGAGCTTCTGTTCCAGTTTTCAACTTCTGCTCAAAATCGTTGTTGAGGTTCAGTTGCTAAACGATCGTCTACTTCCAGGCATTACACAATGTGAAGAAAAGCTAGACGATTGTATAGCAATGGTGGTCGTTGTGATGTTCGACATTGAACGATCGTGTACCTACGGGAGTTAAATGATGCATTAAAATTCTATACAATAGCACTACGTGGTCGTTTAACTCTTGTGTGGGAACTAAACGATACGTTGGATGTGCTACACGATGGAACTACACGATCATGTAGCTGCAGCATGTGCTAAGCAATACGATGAAATGCTATGTGATAACGTTAAGCGATCGTCTAGATGCGGCGCTAAATGATGCATTGAAGATTCTATGCGATGGAACTAAACGATCGTGTAGCTACGACACTGAATGATGCGATGATGTTCTATGCGATGGAACTAAGTGATCGTTTAGCTGTGACAGACACTAAACGATGACATGAAGCGCTAGGCGATGGTGTTAAGCGATCGTGTAGTTCTACTCGAGAGCTAAGCGATTGCACTATGCGATAGACAGAAGACATTAAGCGATCATGTACCTCTGTTCAACATAAGGTGATGATGTTAGGAGATTGCCTTCATTGCTACACGATTGGCCCTGCAAGACTTTGAGGTTGGACCAAGAGTAGCCAGTTCGACTGGTTTTCTCGAGGTCCAATCTGATTTAGCCTCAAAAGGTTTTTGGCTGGTCCCATTCAGAATCATCCAGTCCGGTTCAAGATGCTTGGGTTCGGTTTGGAGCGGTTTGAGCGGTTCAAAGATGGTTTTAAAGTTGTTTGTAATAGTTAGGCATCTGTTTGCTTGTTTATGCTGAAACTAAAACCATATCAGTTAATATTTAATTGTTTATGCATGTGATGTATGTAATAATTAAATAATTCATGTATATGTATACAGTATGCCATGTAGATTTAAAATCCCACCGTAGGAAGCATGTTACATGTATTGAAAGTATGTTATAATTGTTATAATATATCGTATGCATGTTAGGGTTATATTAGATGCCTTTGTTGAAAATTTTGTAAGTTGTTATAAAATCGGTTAGACGTTTAAAATCCATAATAAAGAACAACTGCATGCTCACTTAGGTCAAGAACTAGTTTTAAACATTAAAATAGATTGTTACCTTATAAAATACAGTTACAAACTCATATCGGTTCATAAACCTGTCTAAGGCTGGGGGTACTAAGTTGACGGTTTATGGAACACCTCTTACCTGGGGATTATGACTGAAATATTGAGAGTTAACTGATTTTATGAGCTTGCGTGAGCAATGTAAGGTAATAAAATGGTTTACTACCTAGACATTGTAGGTTAAATCCAATTGTAAGTGTTATACTTGGATAAACCACTTAGACTAAGGTTGTTAAAATTAGCCGATACACCTAAGTAAAATACCCAAACATTTAAAACACTTCAGTGGGAGATTAACAATATATTTGATATATAGTTATTAGCTCTCACGTCCTCAAGAGTTCACACCATGAGATCCATGCTCGGCTTCGTGTCGCTTTTATCGCGACTGCCCCATACAGAAAATGTTTGCATGGGTCAATAACAAGGTGAATGAGGGAGGTAGTTCATAGTATGTGGGTGAAGGAAATGTGTCAACATTATCCTATGGTCTCCTCCATTAGTTTGAACCGTGAGATTCCTATGTTGTGCCTGCTATTGTTTTTAGGCGGCACTAGCTAGTCGTTAACCACGAGATCCCCTCAGAGGGTTGTAACATAGGATTCAAAATAACCCAGGCTTCAGTAAAATGAATAGGGTATTATAGTTCCGTCTTGGATATTGTCTTCTATTTCAGAGGCATATTCATACTATCCTATAAGATCTGAAAATGGCGGGTCACACTAACAAGAATTACTAATTGTTAGTAAAGATCTTGATAGACAGTGATAACCAAAAAAACTATTGGAATATGAGTTATTCTAAAAATAATATTTGGTCAAGAACTGTCTTGCTTTTGTGAAGGAATTCTTGACTACCCCTCAGTAGCAATTGTTCTAAATCACTTAAGTATCGTTGCAAATAAATAAAGATTTATTGGGTACTTTATTAGTTTTTTCTAAAAATAGATTTTAGATGCATATTTAATAGAGTTTGTTTAAAAAAGTTTCAGCAATGTCAAACTCAATCATACAATTTCTTGCTTCTAATAAATTTAATGGAGAGGGTTATTCGAACTGGAAGTCAAACATCAATACAATATTAGTTGTAGACGATCTGAGGTTTGTGTTGACGGAGGAGTGTCCTCTAGTTCTCAATTCAACAGCCACTCGAAATGTTCTGGATGTCTATGATAGGTGGGTGAGGGCGAACGAGAAAGCTCGTGCCTATATCTTGGTGAGTATATCTGATGTACTCAACAAGAAGCATGAGGTCATGCCCACCGCCCGTGAGATTATGGCATCATTACAGGAGATGTTCGGGCAACCATTATCCTCTGTTAGACATGAAGCCATCAAGTATGTCTATGTTACACGCATGAAAGATTGAATCAAGTGAGCATGATATTGGAATCATCGTTCTCGACATGATGGTTCATTTTAATATTGCGGAGGCTCATGAGGCGATGATAGACGAAACGAGTCAAGTGAGCATGATATTGGAATCTCTCACAGAGAATTATCTGCCATTCAAGACAAATGCTGTTATGAAAAAAATCACTTATAATTTGACGACGTTGTTGAATGAGTTGCAGAATTATCAATCAACGATGAAACTGGAGGAAAAAGAAATAAATGTTATTTTGAAATCGAAAAAGTTTTATAAGGGGTCTACGTCAGGTACGAAACCCACTGATGATAAGAAAGCAGCTCATTCATCTAAGGATAAAACCGTACAAATAAAGAAGAAAAGAAAAGGGAAAAAAAGCCACTACAAAGAAAAACAAAAACAAAACTCTCAAAGGAAAATGTTTCCATTGCGGAGAAGTTGGGCATTGGAAATGAAACTGCCTAAAATATTTGGCTGAGAAGAAAGCAGAAAAGGCTAAACAAGGTAAGTTTGATTTACTAGTTGTTGAAACATGAATACTGAAAAATTCTCACCTTACCTAGATATTGGATTCAGGCGCTGCTAATCATGTTTGCACTTTTCTACAGGAAACTAGTTCTTGGAGAAGACTTTCTGAATGTGAGATGACTTTCAAGGTGAGAATGGGTGAAGTCATTTCAGCTAAAGCAGTGGGAGATGTAAAGTTGTTTTTTGGAGATTCTTTTATCTTGCTTAAGAATGTGTTCTATGTACCAAAGATGATAAGAAATCTGATCTCCATTTCTTGTCTATTAGAAAATATGTATAGTGTATCTTTTGAATATAATGAAGTATTTGTTTATTCAAGAGGTGTTCATATTTGTTCTGCAAGACTTGAAAATAACTTGTACATATTAAAACCAACTGAAGAAAGAATCATTTTAAATATAGAGATGTTTAAAACGGTTGAGACTCATAATAAAAAGCGAAAAACTTTTCCTAATTCCTATCTTTGGCACACCAGGCTTGGTCACATTAATCTCAACAGGATTGAGAGATTGGTTAAAAACGTCATCTAAATCAGTTAAAATACGGTTCTCTACCTCCATATGAATCATGTCTTGAGGGAAAATGATTAAAAGATCTTTTTCTGACAAAGTTCTTCGTGCCAAAGAACCTCTCAAACTTATACATTCAGACCAATGTGGTCCGATGAATATTAAAGCTAGAGGAGGATATCAGTATTTTGTCAGTTTTATTGACGATTAATCTAGGTATGGCTACATTTACTTAATCAGTCATAAGTCTGAAACTTTTGAAAAGTTCAAAGAATTTAAAGTTGAGACTAAAAATTTGTTAAGTAAAAGTATTAAAAAAACTTTGATCTAATCGAGGCGGTGAGTATATGGATTTGCAATTCCAGAACTATCTAATAGATCATGGAATTCAATCCTAACTCACAGTACCTGGAACACCACAACAAAACGGTGTTGCAGAAAGGAGAAATCAAACCTTGTTGGACATGGTTCGGTCTATGATGAGTTATGCTCAGTTGCCTTAATCCTTTTGGGGATATGTAGTACAGACTGCAGTTTATATTCTGAACGTTGTTCCATCAAAAAGTGTTTAAGAAACACCATATGAATTATGGAAAGGACATAAAACGAGTTTACGTCATTTTCGTATCTGGGGTTGTCCAGCACACGTGTTGGTACAGAATCCTAAGAAATTAGAAATACGTTCGAAATTATGCCTATTTGTAGGATATCCCAAAGAAACAAAAGGAGTATTATTTTATGATCCCCAAGAAGATAAAGTATTTGTATCGACAAATCATCTATCTTGCAGTAAACTAATATTGCAAGAACTGATTAAAGATACTACAGAAAGTTCAACAAGAGTTGTTAATCAAGTTGGTCCATCAACAACAGTTTTTGTCCCGTCACGTCCATCCCAAGAGTTGGGAATGCCTTGATGTAATGGGAGGGTTATTCAACAACCTAAACGCTACATGGGTTTAACAGAAACTCAAAACATCATACAAGATGATGGTTTAGAGGATCCATTAACCTTTAAAAAGGCAATGGAAGATGTTGACAGGGAACAATGGATAAAAGCCATGGACGATGAAATGGAGTCTATATACTTCAACTTTGTCTGGGAACTTGTAGATCAACCACATGAGGTTACACCTATAGGTTATAAATGGATCTACAAGAGAAAACGAGACCAAATTGGCAAGGTACAGACCTATAAGGCCAGACTCGTGGCAAAAGGTTTTACCCAAAGAAAAGAAGTTGATTATGAAGAAAATTTTTCTCCTATTGCCATGATAAAATCAATAAGAATACTTCTTGCCATTGCCACATATTATGACTATGAGATATGGAAAATGTATGTCAAGACAACTTTTCTGAATGGCTATCTTGATGAAAGTATTTTTATGTCTCAACCAGAAGGGTTCATAAAAAAAGAACAGGAACAAAAAGTTTGTAGACTTAGTCGATCCATTTATGGATTGAAACAAGCATCCAGATGCTGGAATATAAGGTTTGAAACTACGATCAAATCGTATGGCTTTTAGCAGAATGTTGACAAACCTTGTGTACAAGAAGATAGTCAACAAAACTGTAGCATTCTTAGTTCTTTATGTTGATGATATCTTGCTCATTGGGAATGAGACAAGTTTTCTTGCTGACGTAAAGAGATGGTTAGTAACACAATTTCAAATGAAAGATTTGGGTGATGCTCAGTATGTTCTAGGAATACAAATCTTTCAAAAATGAAAGAATAGAACATTGGCACTATCTTAGGCATCTTATATTGACAAGATGTTGTCAAGGTACAATATGCAAAATTCCAAGAAAGGTTTATTACCTTTTAGGCATGGAATTCATTTAGCAAAGGAACAGTGTCCTAAGACACCTCAAGAAGTTGAGGAGATGAATAGAATTCCATACGCATATACAGTTGGGAGTTTGATGTACGCTATGTTGTGTACACGCCCTGACATATGCTTTGCAGTTAGAATCGTCAATAGATTCCAATCCAATCCAGGACACAGTCATTGGACTACTGTAAAAAACATCCTCAAGTATCTAAGGAGAACAAGGGACTATATGCTTGTGTATGAGCCTAAGAATTTGATCCTTACAGGATACACTGATTTTGATTTTCAGACTGACGTAGATTCCAGGAAATCTACCTCAAGATCAGTTTTCACTATTAACGAAGGAGCTATAGTTTGGGAAAGAATTAAGAAAAGTTGTATCGCTGACTCCACAATGGAAGCGGAATACGTGGCTGTATGCGAAGCTGCTAAAGATGCAATATGGCTACGCAAATTCTTGGCTGATTTGAAACTAGTTCCAGATATGCACCTACCTATTACACTGTATTGTGATAATAGTGGTGTTGTTGCCAACTCAAAGGAACCCAGGAGTCATAAACGTGGAAAACACATTGAAAGAAAGTACCATCTCATCCGGGAGATAGTGCACAGAGAAGTTGTGATCGTCACAAAGATTGCCTCTGAAGATATCCTTGCTAATCCATTCACAAAGGCCCTCTCGGCTAAAGTGTTCCAAGGCCATCTAGTTGGACTAGGACTTCGAGTAGTGTAATCTAGGGCAAGTGGGAGAATATCTAGGTATTAGTGATACCCTAGTTGATTGTATTTTTCCCATTATATTTATCAACATTATATTGTGTATATTTTTTCTCACTGAGTTTTATTCCAAGTGGGAGATGGTTGGGAATGTCCTAGAACTCGCAGTTCGTGTTAAACATTCTATTTACCAATAAATAATAAATTGTTGATTTTGTATTTTATTATGAAAATCCAATAAACATATCCATGGCTATAGTTTGAATACTGTAACTTTATGTAGTGACATAAACAAGATCATGTTAACAGTATATACCTTAAATGGTCTAAAAAGTATATGGATGAAATTGGGTATCTCATCCTGGTAACACTATTGGATGTGGCCCACTCTGTAGTTGTTACAAGAAGTTGTAAAGTGCTACAAACGATGTGATCCACAGATCGTTCATGTTGAGACATGTGAGTGGGGGGATGTCCTATGCAATGAGTTTACATATAGACTATACCACGAAAATAGTCACTTTTCTTTATAACGATCGTTTACTATCAAAGCTGACTATTTCATTTATCAAATAACCTAGGTTAACTCGATCTTAATCCTAAGCTAGCTATGAACTCCTGTTTGTTCAGAATTATCCTTTGATCTACAAAGCGTGAGAGTAGTCCAACAACACCACTCAATAAGCTTCCCATTTTGGGGATAAGACTGGATGAATAACTAGATACATAGCCTTGTAAGATGGAATTCACTCCTACCCGATTTAGGGTTAGCCGATAGGTTGTTCTCTTAAGTACTGATTCTAGGTCTTGAACAATGGGGGCCCGTTTTGTCATGATAGAGAAAAGATTTGATTCATAGGGATTATGAATCAGAATTGTTCATTAGAGGGTAAGTGGGAACTTAAGGAACAAGATGTATTCACAGGAGTAAAACGGTTATTTTGACCCAACTGTGATTACGAACGAACTGTGGAGGATCGGCTTACTGATTATGATTATAAAGTGGACATAATATATCTACAGTGAGAGGAGTTCAACTATGGGCTATAGTGGAGTGTCTCATTAGTTAACGAATGAGGATTAGATCGATCTAATGAGTTTAGCCGATTAATCTCGAATCGTTTGAGCCCATGATCTGTAGGCCCGCAATGTCCCCCTACTAGCTCGTAAATGGTTAAGCTTTAGAGTAACTTGAGAAATTAATTTGAAACGTTCAAATTAAAATTAAACGGAATTGGAGAATATATATTTAAATATGATTTAAATATATGAAGATGGTTTTGTGCAAAAATTAATTTAGTATTTGATATTAAATTAATTAATATTTTTATTAATTAATATTTTTTTAATTAATTTATTAAATTAGTTTTAGAAAACTAATTTTGTCAGTTTTAAATCAAAATGGTTTTAAAATCAAAATTTTGATTTAAAGATAAAATTGGAAAATTGGAAAACATGCACAAAATGGAAATTTGAAGTTTTCCATTATCATCTTCTTCATGCTCACACAAAAACCACATCCTCTTCTTCATTAACTCCAAGCATGAGCTGCAAGCCATGTACATTTCTTCTTTGCATGTTTATCTGCAATAAATATAGAAGAGTGAAGTGATATAGAGGCATGTAATCTACAGAAATTTGAGAGAAAAATTCGACTGAAGAAGAGTTCTTCAAAACTGAGTGTTGTGAGCCTGTCCTTGCATTTTACATTGCTTCAAGCTGTTCTTGAGTCTCACAACTCGGTCTAAAGCTCCAAGAGGATAGTAGGGAAGATCTTGAGATAGTTCACAGTGATCTTTGGAGAAGACTGCTACTGACTGATCGAGAAAATTGGTGAATTTATTGATGAGCATGCTTTAGTTTCTACCAAAATTAGTGAATTTGAATGCTTATTGATCCTTGTTACTTCTGCTGCATGTTATACACTCTTACATTCTGGTAATTACTTGATTCTCTTCAATTTGTTGATTTTTTGGTCATTTTTTTTTATCTTTTTGGCCTGATTTTCTTATAATGACTCCTAAATTCCTTTGGGGTCGTTTTACCTACAAAATTAGCAATTAAAGCAAATAATCAACACAATTTTGGAAATTAACATGGAAAATATACATCCTTTAAAAACCTATCAGTGTGGCACCACATTGTTCAAGCCTCGAGATTAGCCCTTAAGGGAGCAATTTATCTACTTACCCTGACGTTGGGGAAGGAGTGAATTCCCTTTTGTGTAGTTATGTTCCCAACTCCCCAATCAGAAGAATCCCCAAAATGGTAGGTTTATTGAGTTGGTATTCTAGCCAGTCTCACTCATACAAATCAAAGAACCACCTTCATAGGTAGGAGTTCACAACTTACTCAGGATTTAGGTCATGTTACCTATGGTGTCCTTGTGAAATGTAAGTCTCTATTATGAATGACGTTAAATAATTAAACTAAACATTTTGTGGCTGGTCTTATACAAAATCCTTTGTATAGAATATCCTCGCTCACATGTCTCCATATGGATGATCAGGATCAAATCATTTATAGCACTTTACAACAATTGTAACATTTATAAAGTGGGTCATACTTGTAGTATCACCAGGATAAGGTATCCAACCTTATCCATCTACTACAGACTATTCAGGTTATCACTTATGTTGGATTTTATGTCCTAAAACTCGTAGTTTGTAAATTGATAAACATATTCTGTTTTGTTTTTCAATAAAATTGTTATCGAAATTGTAATCTTGAATCCAATAAACTAAGGTCCTGAGACTATTTATTGTAGACTTGAACTTTATGTGATGACATAAAACATGGATCAAGTTCGAGTATATAGCCTAAAATGGTCTATAGTATAGGGATAAGGTTGGGCGCCTTGTTCTGGGGACACTATGGATGCAGCCCACTTTGTAGTGAGTACGAACGATGTGATCCTGGATCGTTCATATAGAGATACGTGAGTGGGGGCATCCTATGCAATGAGTTTGTATAAGACTGGACCACGACTTAATCACTTTTACTTTATAACACCATTTACTATTTAAAACAGACTAATTCAAATTTAATGACCTAGGTAACTCGATCTCAATCGTGAGCTAACTATGAACTCATGTTTATTCGGGATTATCCTTAGATCTGCATGGGTGAGAGTAGCTCAACAGCGCTGGCTCAATAAACCTCCCATTTCAGGGGTAAGACCTGATAAATAGCTGGAGACATAGGGTGGAAGACGGACTTCACTCCTACCCATCTCTAAGGGTAGTAGATAGGTTGTTCCCTTAAGTGCTGACTTCAGAATAAGAACAAGGGGCCCTACCCTCTCACTAGGCTAAGAGGAACTGGATTTGTTGGTTGGACCACAAATCAATTGTTCTTTAGAGGTTCAGTGGTACTGAAGGAACAAGAAGTGTTCTTGGGGGTAAAATGGTATTTTGACCCAGCCAAGACCGCAAACAACCTGTGAAAAATTGACTTACTGGTTATGGTTATATCAGATGGACATAAACATATCTACAGTGAGGGGAGTGTAACTACGGTACTTTAGTGGAATGACCTGTTAGTTAACAAATGTTGATTAGTTAAGTTAAAGAGTTTTACCGATTAATCTCGGATTGTTGGAGCCCATGATCTGTAGGTCCATTAGGTCCCCCTACTAGCTCATATGGATGAAAAGGTATTAAAACCGACAAGTATATGCGATATCGCTATCGATTTTTTGTATGGCGCTCTATATTCAAATGTAATTTTAATTTCAAAAATATGAATGCAGATTCATGTTCGGGAGGTCAAAATTAGTCAAGAGGATCAAACTGTAAAAATTCAAAGGGTTAACTTTTTTGCTAAAAGTCAAAGTTTGGCTTTGACCAAAGAGAAAAAGACCATTTTGTGCTTGACTAAGAGTTAGTGGAATTATCCAACGTTTTTGTTGCATAATCCCACTAACTTAAGTGAACTATGTGTAAACATTATAGAATGACACATAGCCCACTTTGGTTTAGTGCTTTGTGAGGTGTTGAATTTTGGTGAGTTTTTACATGCATTAGATGCATGTAATTGTTTAATAAAAAGAGGTTTTTGAAATCTTTTTCTCTTCTTTTTGGAAAATTTTTTCTAATTTAGTTTTCCATAATTCTCACCAAAATTTCTCCTTTCTTTCCACATTAACCTTGAACCACCCTTTCTTCCCTTTTTCATTCCTTCATTCATCGGGTCCCACAATCCGGTTCTGAGTCCAGAGAACAATGGGTAAACTCTAGTGTTGGTCCGGAAGAGTTCGGGTTGAGATTCAGTGAGAAAAAGCATTTTTCAAGAGCTACAAAGGTTGTATTCTATCCATTTTAGTTTACTATTTTTTATACATTTGCATGCTAATTTCCTTTTAATTAAAAGCAATTAGAATGTAATTAGATCCTTATTCCGCTGCATATGTCTCGTGTCCCATCAACTTAAACATGATCCACCCATATATCTCTACATACATGTTTAAGCAACTAGATAACCTTGGAACTTAGTTTATTGGGTTGTGGTTAATGCAACTCAAAATGAAATAAAAAATCACATATTTTATTAAATAAATAATATGTTTGTACATTACAATTACAAATTATATGACCCTATCAGATTTAGAGCATTAACCCCAACAGCACGTCAGACCAAAAGGCATCACGAGAAATTCGAAAGCACCGTATCTTGTCATACAAGTGGTCCTTGGTTTGTCGCCTTCTGCTATGCATACTTGATAATGACCCAATCGGAGGTCGAGCTTCGTAAAGTATCGAGCTCCATTTAACTGATCAAACAAATCAGCTATAATCGGTAGAGGGTACTTCTTGTCAACCGTGACTTTGTTCAAAACCTTGTAATCAATACACAGTTGTAATGTTCCTTCCTTCTTCTTCTTAAACAGAACCGGGGCTCCATAGGGTGCTCTTGCTGGGTGAATGAAGCCAACATCCAATAACTCATCTAGTTGTTTCCTAAGTTCAGCGAGTTCCAGAGGAGCCATCTAATAAGCTTTTTTCATCGGTAGTTTAGCTCCTAGCACTAGTTCAATCTCGTGATCGATCTCTTATCGGGGAGGTAAAGTCTTTGATAAGCTTCTCAACATAACATCGGCATAATCCTTCAAAAATTCTTGAATCTCTATAGGAACAGGCTTTTTCCCTATAGGCTCATCAACAACCAGGATAGCCATAAAGGTGGGCTCTTCTCTATTGAGCCTTTTCTTCAGCTGGAGGGTGGAGATCATCCTCACTCCAATAGGTTGTTTGAAGTTGCCCGGGACTACCGTAGGGTTACTGCTTGTATGATGAGGCACTTGGCCTAGGGCATGGGGATGACTTTATGCTCCAAAAGGAACTCCATTCCAAGCACAACGTCAAAGTCATCCATACGCACGACAACAAGATCAACATTTCTATTCCATTCACCCATTTTCAGAGATACCCTTTTTAGGTCCCCACAACAGGGAGGGCTTCAAAGTTAATAGCTTTCATCTTGCCTGTGTCCCTTTCAACTTTCAATCCCAGACGTCGGGCTTTCGGCTTCGAGATGAAGTTATGGGTTGCCCCTGAGTCTACCATGGTGCCTCTTACAAGTTTGAAGTTGATGAATGTATCAATAAACATAAGTCCCCTTTATGAAGCATCCTTATGACATGAGGCTTTCTTTTGAATTGTTGCTAAGAATTTCAACGCTCTCACTCAGGGAGTTTCCCCATCCTCTTTTTCCTTTTCTGTTTAAGCTTTTGCCTATGTTTCACTACTATATTTTACTGAAGCTTGTAAGGATGTCAAGGCAGCCCGATGCAAGCACTCGGCTACCTGATGAGGTCTTTTTGCACAGAAAGAAAGAGAAGGGCCTTTGTTGCCTCGGGTTTGCTTGATAGGGCCTCTGAAAGGGGCCCACACTCGTAATTTATGATTTTCTATCATTACCAGCATTCTTTGGGGGATTCGACTTCAGAGCCTTATTCCCTTGATTTGAAGTTTGTGCATTTTTCTTTTGAGGAGGTTGTTCATTGTTGTAGTAAAAAATCTCTCCGCTGCGGCCAGGGTAGAAGCAAGATCCTGAACTTTTTGCTTATATAATTTAGTTCTCACCCATGGCTTCAGTCTCTCAACAAAGTAGAATACTTTATCCTTCTCGTACATGTCCCTGATGTCTCGTAACTTCCTTCTTGTAATGAACTCGACATTCTTAGGGAAGAATTGGGCCCTTAGTTCTCTCTTAAGATCTCATTTTTCAACGGTGCACAGACCATTCTAAACATCAGTTACTTTGGACCTCCACCACAACTTTGCATCATCAATAAGATGCATCGAGGCCAAAATCACCTTGGTTTCTTTGGCGACAGTCCTACCTGCTTTGAAATATTGCTCCATGTCAAAAATGAAATTCTTAAGTTCCTTAGTATCACGGTTCCCAGTGAAAGCCTTGGGTTCTGAGATCTTGAACTTGCTTGACACAATGCCTGTCAGGTTTGGGGTCTGGTTCCCCACCGTATGCATTGTCAAATTTACTTGCATCTTCATTTCAGCCATCTTAGCTTTGAGGGCATCTATTGTTGCTCTAAAGTCGTCAGTCAAGTCATTGAACAACTTTATCATGTTCTTTTGTGAACTATCAAGCTCTTCGACAAGCTCCTCTATGTATGCGACAGAGCTCATCGAGCTATTCCCATGCTCGAAACTACCAGGCCGTGTAGTCTTGTGTTCTAAAGAATCAACTCTCAGCGTCAATTCCTTTATTGGCATTCCATCTACTCGAGTGTTCAGGGCCTCAATTCCTACGACCTTTTCCTCTAACCCATCGAGGCGGGTATAGACGTATCTCACTTCGTCAGGCAATTCCCTTAGATACAGAAATTGATCTTCAATCTTAGTAAGTTAATCATACTTCACTTTGACAATTGTTTTATTGCGAACATGATTGTGGTCTTTACTAGCCAAGAAGCTAACTAAGCTCTGATACCATTTGTCACTATCACAAATTTTCGTGTACGGGACAGGTGATTGTGCGACACTTGTTCTAATCCGATGGGCAAGTTAGCCGTGTAAAAATCAAAAGTTGGGGTGCGTTGGTATATGAAGTAGCCTCCACTCATGTTTTAAGAGAAAATGGTTTTATAAAACGTGAGAGAGGAAAAACATCATTAAAAAATGCATTGAGGACTGACAGTTGCAAGAAAGCTCTGATTGCAAAGATTACATCAATATATCGATCGGGGAGTTGACTAGTGGGTCTCCCCTATAGTGCGTAATGGACAACTTCTAAAATGCCTAGCTAGCATATCAAAAGTGGTGAGCGGTCACTCGCAATAAAAACAATTTGGAGTAAAAACAACTTACTAAACTAATTACAAGATTTAAAGATAGGATGGTTGAGGATGGTTTGGACATGCGGCCATGAGCCAACATTACTCTGGACAAGCATGCCCAAGACATAGAGTACCTCTTTAGGTGCATCTACTAAAGTTAGGGAACTCGGTGTCTATGGCAATAATTCGAAACATGGAAAGACAACTATGGAAAATGTATCCAATTTGGGATTTAGAAAACAATGATTGGAAGGTTGGATGAGAAATATTCACAAATAAACTACTTATGAGATAAATTATTGGGTTGCAGGAATGAGGTTTAGCATAATATTTAAAGAGAGAAATTTCAATGGAAAAGAGAAAATCATTATTTCTATATCTCAAAAAATAAGAACGAGTCACATTTTATATTTCTAGAAAGGTAAGAAAGTGATAGAAAATACTTTAAATTGAGTGGAGGGAATCAATTTAGACCAATCCATTATGATTTATAACTATTTTAAGTCTATTACATTTATAGATATATTGTGTCCACTCGATACAACCATGATTAGTAAGTTAACCCTTCACAAGTTGTTCGTAATAATGGTTGGGTCAAATGACTATTTTACCTGTGAGATTACTTCTTGTTCCTTAAGTTCCATTGATCCTTTAACGAACAATTTGTTTGTGATCCAATCAACAAATAAAATCGCTCTCGAGCCAATGAGAGGGTGGGGCCCCATGTTCAAGACCTAGAATTAGTATTTAAGGAAACAACCTCTCCACTATCCTTGAAAGCGGATAGAAGTGAATTCCATCTTGCACCTTATGTCCCCAGCTATCTACCCGGTCTTATCCCCAAAATGGGAGGCTTATTGAGCAATGTTGTTGGACTACTCTCACCTATGCAAATCAAAGGATAATCCTGAATAAACAGGAGTCTATAGTTCGCTCAGGACTAAGTTTAAGTTACCTAGGTCATCACTATGAAATAATCACTCTTAAACAGTAAACAACGTTATAAAATAAGAGTGACTTATTTCCTGGTCCGATCTTATGAAAACTCATTGCATGGGATGCCCCCACTCTTCATGTGACCACATGAACGAATCAGGATCACTTTGTGTGAAACCCGGATTTCAATTTCCCTACTTATGCAAATAATTAAGAGAATTAACTCAACATGAAATCCTATGTTGAAAAGGAAGAAATTCTAAGTGTTTGAATTTTACTTGAAAAGTTTGGAGTTAAGCTTAACTAGTAGAACTTAGGCTAAGTATGAAGCCAAGGCAAGCATGTGTTGTGAGGGTGGGACGCATGTAGGCCGAAGCATTAGCAAAAGGCGTTGCCAAGAGTTGCTCATACGTTGAGGCTGTGTGAGTGAGAGTGGAGAGAGCGAGATAATAAGCATAAGACGCTGAGGTAGATGATCGTATAGTTAGTTGAGGATGCTGAGTGATGCACTAGACGATCATGTAGCTTCAGTCGGCACTAAACGATGTGAAATGATGCGCTACATGCTAGAGTTATATGATGGGCGAGGGCACTACACGATCAGTGTAAGTGCTAAATGATAAGGGTAGAAGCTGGACGATAGCACTATACGATAGCATTAAGCGATGAGTGTGTGTTAGATGATAAGCTGAGCGCTAGAAGATGCACGGGCGTTGAGTGATAAACTACATGATAACGCTACATGATAGGCCAAACGCTGGATGATGGGCATGTGCAATAGACACAGAGGTTGGGCGATGGCGTTGAACGATAAGCAAACGAATTAGACGATACGCAGATGAGTTAGACGATAAGGCATCGATGCTACACAATGGAGCTAAATGATGGGCGCAACAGCTATGCGATGGGCTATGCGCGAGATCATTGAGAGTGAGAATTTACTAAACGGTTGAGCTACACGATGGGGCGTAAAACTACACGATGGTCGGGCATGATACGATGTACTACATGATAACGGGCAGAAATACATGTTATCATAGTGCTAATTTGTTGATGAAATATGTTAAATTGTGTCCATTAAGAATAAAATCTATAATATTGCGGTCGCATGCGTCCAACGCATTAGAACAGTTGATCTTTATATTTTTGTGCAGAATATGCGTTAACGCAATGCAAAGATTGCGATAATACAAATTCATTGGTCGAGCGCAACTTCACCGCAAGGCTTTGCGTTGATCCAACTTGTAAACATTCACCCAAGAAGAATCGCCGCAACTTGGTCAGTTCAACATGGTGGGCGCATCCAAGTGAAAGGATAATAAAGAGCGATGGGACAGAAAGCTGATGACAGTCGAATCAAAATTAAGTTGATAGCCAATAGCGGTCACAAAGTATATTCAGCTTTATCGGTGACAATTATCCCACGCATCAATTAGGAATTAAAGTTGTCCCATCTATACAACCAAGAGAGAGAAGCTGCCTTTCACCATGGAAGCTCTATAAATACCAAGTGCATTCTTCAAAGAAGGGGTTAAGCAGTCGATTAATTCACCACTTTAAAAGTTCATGCCTTTGTCCATAGTTTTCTTTCATTTAAAGGCGGACGCGAGGAAGAAAGTGTGCCGGTAGATCGTTCCGGTAAGCTTGGGAAAGCACCGGAAACCACAAGACAGAGAGAGGGCCGATGCCTGCGGAAGCGGGAACATCTTTAGATCAGAATAGAGATTTAGTGTAAAAAGCCTCAGTCAGCAAGAAATTGCTATGAGGCTCTCTACCTTTACTTGCCACTGTCATTTTATATTCAACTTATTTATAAGAATGGAATTTCTTTCTCTATATCTGTTCACTCTCTGTTGTTCACGCATGAGTAGCTAAATTAGTTGAATGGGTTGAGGGAATCTTCATTCTTGCGATTGTCTTGTTTATGAATACTTCATTCGTATATTAGAGATACTCGGGAGGGAAGTCTAAGGACAGGATCTAGACTTGGGAAGGTCAGTTTAGAATCTAGGTTTGGAAGAACCAGATTAGAACACATAAATGAGAGATAGGCGCTTAAGAATGAGCACTATTTGTTATTAATGCATCGCATGCATCTTAGTGATAAGATATGATTGTATGCACCTTGCTTTCATGCATTTTGCATCAACACATAGGACAAGAGTAGAGACTTAGGGATAAGCTCTATGGACATTTTGCATTCAACACATGCATCTTAGACTTAGGAGCATCGCATTTACATTGGGAAATGACTTGCTGTACATGGTTGTAACATGATCGCATAGTCTTACGCATTCCCGAGTAATGCTAGCTAAATATCTTCTCAATTCGTTCATCACATACTCATTGCATCTATCAGCACAACTTTCTCAAATCCGCCGCCTTTATTTACTTCTTTTTTTCATTAACGCAACAACACACCCAACACTTTATTTATTTACTTGGTTACCACAAAGTTTTCATAAACATTACCAACGCAACTATTTTCACAAGTCCCTGTGTTCGACCCTGGACTTACCAGGAAACTCAGGGGAATTTACACTTGAATTCTGTTGGGGAAACTTGAGTGCACAATGCAATCCATCAATGAATATCGTATTTCCATTAAATAAAATAATACATCAAGTTTTTGGCGCTGTTGCTGGGGATTTTGGCAAAATAGTTTGTTAACGATAATTTTTGTGATTTCTTTGCAGAACTCTCAATCTCTGGCAAACTACGACCCAGAGATTGAGAGAACGTTTCGAATGAGACTACGAGACCGCCAATAGCAACCATAATCAGACAAAGAAGAGATGGCGGAGCAGCCTGGAGATGGAGCACCAAATGATAATAATGTCATGGCGAATCCAATTCTGTTGGCAAATGATCGTAATAGGCCTATTAGGGACTATGTATCGCCAAACCTCTATGATTTCTCTCCAGGAATCATGAGGCCTGCCCTCGACGGAAGTAGATTCGAGATGAAACCGGTAATGCTGCAGATGATCCAGACTGCAGATCAATTCGGAGGAAGGCGTGGCGAGGATCCACACACCCACCTCCGAAGTTTTATTGAAATCTGCAATACTTTTGTGTTCTCGAACATCTTTGCTGAAGAAGTTCGACTAACGTTGTTCCCATTTTCTCTCTATGATCAGGCTAGGAAATGGGCTTATTCACTCGAACCAGGAAAGATTACTTCTTGGGAGTCGGTAGTGGAGAAATTCATGAAAAAGTATTTTCCACCTATCGAGAATGCAAGACGAAGGAAGCTTATTACAAATTTTGAACAAGATATGGAAAAATTGCTTAGCGATGCTTAGGCGAGGTTTAAAAGGTTGGTCCGGGATTGTCCACATAATGGGCTACCAGACTACCTTCAAATGGAAATTTTCTATCACAGTTTGAATCCCACTTCGCAGACCACCAGTGGCTGCCGCATCTCCAAGAACCATGAAGACTAGAGAGAGAGTGACCAGAGATTGAGACTTAAAGATTATGACGCAAATAACGATACCGTTGTTTCATTACAAAACCAAATGACCGCAATGATGAATTTGATCCAAGGAATGGCAATCAGTAGCCTAACACTGCAAGGTGGGCAAATTAATGCAATAAGTCAAAACACCGCAAGGTGTGCGACTTGTGGTGATGGGCATGCGATGGAAGATTGCTTGCAAAATCCACAGTCTGTATATTTTGTAAAGAATAATCCCTTTTCAAACACTTACAACCCCGGGTGGAGAAACCACCCCAATTTTGCCTAGAAGAATCAACACAAAATTTTCAATTTGTGGCGCAAAAAGAAGGGCCACAAAGATTCTTCCAACGCAACAACAGTCAACAGAGCAATCAAGCAAGTAGCTCATAACAACCACTGCAATCTTCTTCTCTGGAGAGCATATTGAAGCAATATATAGAGAAAAACGAGATAGTGCTTCAAAGTCAGGCTACGTCCATCCGCAACCTCAAATTGCAAATGGGCCAGATTGCGAGTGAGCTGAAAAGTAGACCGCAATGGGTGTTGCCAAGTTCTACTGAACTTCCACGCAACCCAGGGGGATCAAGTAAGGAGCAATGTTAGGTTGTGACATTGCGCAGTGGAAAGACTGTGGAAGGGGAAAAGAAGGAGCATAGTAGAACAATTTCCATCGACACGGAGCCTGAGATTATGGTAACACAAGAAGAAGAAAGAGAAAATGAAGCAGTGGAACTTGAGGTTGCGTCGACCTCGAAGTCAAATGAAATGGAAGCCATGAAAGTTCAGTTACCACCTTTCCCTCAGAGGCTAAGGAAGAAGAAAAACGAAGAGGTATAGTACCAACGCTTCTTATCTATGCTAAAGCAATTACATGTTAACATTCCTTTCAGTGAAGCGATTGAGGAAATGCCTGCCTATGCCAAATTTCTGAAGGACATGGTAAATAAGAAGAGAGGCACTGGAAAATTTGCCACGGTGGCATTAACGCAAAGATCCAAATCCATTATCCCACCGAAGATTAGCGATCCTGGGAGCTTCACTATTCCTGGCTCCATAGGAGGACTCTATATTGGGCAAGCCTTGTGTGACTTGGGGGCCAACATAAATTTGATGCCGCTGTCAATTTTTTGACAATTAAATGTGGGGCAACTTGTGCCCACATCAGTGACTCTCCAATTGGCTGACAGATCCCTAATTCATCCAGAAGGTAAGGTGAAAGATGTGCTGATTACGATTGATAAGTTTATTTTGCCAGCTGACTTCATCATTCTAGACTATGAGGCCAACAAAGATGTGCCCATCATTTTGGGGCGACCTTTCCTATCAACGGGTCGTGCTCAAATTAATGTGCACAAGGGAGAAATTACTTTGAGTATAAACAGATAGAAGCTCAAATTTAATATAATTCGTGCCATGAAATTTTCGGATGAAGAAAACCTGAAAGATTCTAATGATGACCTGAATTTGATTAAAGAAGAAAAGTCTGATGAAGAATGTGAAGAAGATGATGCCAATGCATCCGTAGATGCCTGCAATGCGATCGTAGCAAAAACAAACAAGAAGAAGAAATGATCGCAATGCAAGAAGAAGAGCCCAAAGAAGAAAGAAAAACAACGCAACCTTTCCTCGTGGAACCACCAACACTTGAACTAAAGACCCTACCAACCCATTTGAATTACGCAGTTCTGGGGCAGAATGAGAATCGGCCAGTGATAATTTCCTCTGCGCTCAACGAAGATTAAGAGAATTCGTTAATGAGCATTCTCAAGAAACATGTGCGAGCAATTGGCTGAACGCTCGCTGACATCAGAGGAATTAGCCCCGCATATTGTATGCACCACATTCGTCTTGAGGACGACCACAAAGCAATAATTGAAAATCAATGCAGACTTAACCCTGCGATGAAGGAGGTCATAAAAAAAAAAGATTATCAAGTGGCTGGATGCGGGCAGTATCTATCCCATAACAGATAGCACGTGGGTCAGTCTGTGCAATGTGTGCCGAAGAAGGGCGGAATGACGGTAGTCCCAAATGAGAACAATGAATTAATACCGTAAAGGACCATCACTGGATGGCGCATATGCATGGACTACCGCAAGTTGAATGCGATCACAAAGAAAGATCACTTCCCTCTGCCATTCATCGATCAAATGTTGGACCACTAGCAGGGAATGATTTTTATTGCTTCTTGGATGGGTATGCCGGATATAATCAAATCATGATAGCTCCTGAAGATTAAGACAAGACCACATTCACCTGCCTATATGGGACATTTGCTTCTGCAGTGCGCCGAGCACGTTCCAGAGGTGTATGATGGCGATCTTTTCAGATTATCTCGAGGACTCAGTGGAAATATTTATGGATGACTTCTCCGTATATGGGAACACTTATGAAGTCTGCCTAGCCAATTTGGAGAAAATTTTGAAGAGATCTGAAGAGACGAACCTGGTGCTCAACTGAGAAAAATGTAACTTCATGATGAAAGAGGGTATAGTATTGGGACACAAGGTCTCCCGGGAAGGGTTGGAGGTGGACAAAGCAAAGATTGAAGCAATTGAAAAACTCCCACATCCAACCAGCGTGAAGGTTGTGCGAAGCTTCTTGGGGCATGCTAGATTCTATAGACGATTTGTCAAGGACTTTTCTAAGATTACACGACCACTGAGTGCGTTGTTAGAGGCAGACAGGAAATTTGAGTTTGACAACAATTGCCTCAACGCATTCAGAGTATTAAAAGATGTCTGATTATCGTGCCTGTACTAATTACGTCGGATTGGACAATGCCATTTGAAATCATGTGCGACGCAAGCGGGTATGTGATGGGGGCTGCATTAGCGCAAAAGAAGAAAACTATTTTGCACCCCATCGCATATGCGAGTAAAACTCTAAACCCTGCTCAAATAAATTATACCACCACTGAGAAAGAACTCCTGGCTGTGATTTTTGAATTGGAGAAATTCTGGGGATATATGTTGGGAACCAAGGTATTCATTCACAATGATCACTCGACTATCAAATATTTAATGATAAAAAAGGACGCAAAGTCGAGGTTAATTAGATGGGTTCTCCTCCTTCAAAAATTTGATATCGAGATAATTGATCAAAAGGGGACAGAGAATCAAGTTGCGGATCACTTGTCCACTGGAAAATCCCGAGGTTGACTGCAATGAATCTTAAGTGAGTGTCGTGTTTTCGGATGAGCAGCTGTTCCACATAGAAGAATTGCCCTGGTATGCGGACAACGTTAATTATTTGGTCTGTGAAAAATTTAGTGAAGATTACATCTACCATCAATAGAAGAAGCTCGAGCATGAATGCAAACATTATTATTGGGATGAGCCGAATCCGTACAAAAGAGGTGCAGACCAAATCATTCGATTATGCATACCAAATACTACTCAACAACGCATATTGTGAATGCCTAAAGGGAACAGATCGATGTGATATTTTTAGACGAGCAAGGCATAAAGGGAAGCACTGCCCAGAGTTTTTCCGTTTCCTCGGCCACCGAGAACCAACATTCGAACCTAGTAAGGATTTTTCTCTGTCGTAGATGTCATAGAAGTCATCTAAAAGATCAAGAGGGAAGAGAGGGATTATGCCTCAAGTGTGAACAACTAGCGTACCACTATAAAGATTGTCCAACCAATAGTTCTGCCAGTGGTTCAGGAGGGAATCAAGCATGGAAGGACTATTGGTATTAAAATAGCGGTAGAAAAGGGGGTGCCTGTAAATAAACTCTACTTGAATAAAATAAAGCTTGTAAATATGTTGAACTAAGTAATAAAGTAACGTTTACAATAATGATTAAATTTCGGGGACGAAATTTTCTTAAGGGGGAGGTAAATGTGAAACTCGGATTTCAATTTCCCTACTTAAGCAAATAATTAAGAGAATTAACTTAGCATGAAATCCTATGTTGAAAAGGAAAAAATTCTAAGTGTTTGAATTTTCCTTGAAACGTTTGGAGTTAAGCCTTAACTAGTAGAACTTAGGCTAAGTATGAAGCCAAGGCAACCATGCGTTGTGAGGGTGGGATGCATGTGGGCCGAAGCATTGGCAAAAGGCATTGTCAAGAGTTGCTCATGCATTGAGGTTGCATGAGTGAAAGTGGAGAGAGTGAGATAATAAGCGTAAGACGCCGGGGTAGACGATCATATAGGTAGGTGAAGGAGTTGAGTGATGCGCTAGACGATCGTGTAGCTTTAGTCGGTGCTAAATGATTTGGAGCAATGCGCTACACGATAGAGTTATACGATGGGCGAGGGCACTACACGATCAATGTAAGTGCTAGACAAGGTAGAAGCTAGATGATAGCGCTATATGATAGCATTAAACGATAGCATTAAGCGATGAATGGGTGTTAAACGATAAGCTGAGTGCTAGAGATGCACGGGCACTGAGCGATAGACTACACGATGAGCATGAGCGCTACACGATAGGTGTGCATGATAGACGCAGACGCTGGGTGATGGCATTGCACGATAAGCAGACGCGTTAGACAATAGGCAGATGCGTTAGACAATAAGGCATCGATGCTACACGATGGAGCTAAACGATGGGTGCAACAGCTATGCGATGGGTTATGCGCGAGATCGTTGAGAGCGGGAGTTTACTAAACGATTGAGCTACACGATGGGGCATAAAATTAAACGATGGTCGGTCATGATATGATGTACTACAAGACAAGGATCTGAGAGTTGTGGGCTGGAAAAGTTAACCAGACATATGACGATCGAAGGAAGTTCTTGAAGACCATGTAGTTTGAGCTGGGCGAAGGAGGAAACGTGCAAACCGACTAAGTTAAACTAGAAAAAAAGGATGGAGACACTTCAAACAAGAGGTGGTGAGGTTGGGTGTTGGCAGATTGGGAGAAGAACGCCTGAACGTGATTAAAGAAGGAGGTGTCAAGTTAAGGTGAAAGGTTAAACGCCTATAAATAGGGTAGGATACTTCATTTCAATTCACAAAACATTTCAATTTTGAAAGATCACTTAAAAAGGAGTAAGTGAGAGTAAATAAGAGAAATCTGTGTATTGAACGGAGGAGAAGTAGCATTGATTGAACGGTGATCAAAATAATGGTATTGGAAAAAGTAGAGTGTACAGACAGATGCCTGGGCCAAGTTTAAACGAGGAGTTATTCCAAACTACTCGTGCAAATCAAGTGATTTTTAAACCAAAAGCTTTTAAATTGAATGTAGTTTTGGTATGAGGGCTGCTATAAGGAAATTCTAACTCTAAGGCTGTCAAATTTAAGGAAAACCGAAAGGTGTTCACCATTGAGTAGATAGTTAGGCCAGGTAGAGTGAACTTGAGACTTCAAACTTTCAAGAAGGAATCTCGAGGCGAAACTTTAAGGTAAGCTAGTGAAGACATTTTTCAAACTTTTTTGTAGAAGGAAATGTCTCAAGATAAGGTCCGGAAGGATGAGTAATCTAAGCTTGAAGTTGAATCTGAAATAAGGTTCAACAAGAGATCAAGGGAAACCGGGTGAACTGGGAAGGAAAAGTAACCCCAGCGGATCACTGTGAGTGGTTTCTTATTTTAGTCTTTTAGCATATTTTGAATTAATATGCTATAGTTTATGAATGAATACTTATACCATGAGGTGAGCATGAGATTGGGATAGTCAGGGGGTTAACAAACCTAGCGTCAGAGCCCAAGATGAGACCTCACAGGATGGTTACAATCTCAGTCCGATAAGATCCTGTCAAAGGCTGGAGGTACTTAAGTTGACGGTTTATGGAAGACCTACTACCTGGGGATCGAACCGGTTCTTGAATTTTTTTAACCTAATTTTATGAGATTGTGTGAGCAGTGTGAGGTGATAAATGGTTTATCACTTAGACATCGTAGGTTAAATCCAATATAAACATTATACACAGATAAACACCTAGAGTTAGGTTATTTTAAATAGCCGGAATATACCTAAGTAAAAGTTTACCTAAACCATATAGAACACTTCAGTGAGAGATTAATGATATATGTGATATATTATTTTTAGCTCTTACATCCTTAAGAGTTCACACCGTGAGATTCATGCTCGGCTTTGTGTCATTTTTAGGTGACCGCTCCATTTGGAAAGTGTTTGCATAGGTCAATAGCAAGGTGAATAGGGGAAGTTGTTCATAGTATGTGGGAGAAGGAAGTGTGTCACACATCCTACGATCTTATCTATTAGGTTCCAGCATGAGATTTCCATATTTCGCCTGCAGTGTCGTTTTAGGTGATCACCAATTCGGAAGGTTGTGACTTAGGGATCGAAACAACACAAACCTAAAAAATGGATAGCATCTCTTAGGTTCGTCTTCAGCATTGTCTGCCCTTCAATAGCTTGTTGATACCGATCTCTGAGATCAGAAAAAAGGGCGGGTTACACTTACAAGAATTACTTAATGCTAGTAAATTCTTGACCAAAAGCGATAACTAAATGTTATAGGAATAAGAGTTATTCTGGTATTAATACTTAGTCAAGAATATCTTAATTCAGTGAAAGAGTAATTGACTACCCCTTAGTAGCGGTTATTCTGATTCACAAAAGTATCGTTGCAAATTAAGAAGATATGAGTGAAGAAACTCTTATATAAGAGTATCTATGAGCGGAAACAAGGTCGTTTCAAATTCATTGCGACAGAAATACTGTATTCACAAACATACATACAAGTTATACATCATAGAATAAATTACGGGATGCTTTTAACAATAAATACAAAGGACCAAGAGACTCACCTTTGAAGAACACTTCTTTTGTCTTTCTCTCACTCTCGTCAAGGAACAGCACCTCTCGCTGTCACTACAACGCCAAGCCAATCGTCTACCAAATCTTGCTGTTGCCCACCACCGAACGGTCTTCTACACGAACAAACAGCAAGAAGAACACCACCACTCAGTGACTTTGGTATTCTCGGAGTGAGAATCTAGGTGGTGTGGTCTCTGTTGGATTTGGTAGAGCGAAAGAGGAAACACGATCATATTCAATGACCAAGCAAGTGGTAAAGGTGTTATGTCTATTGTATAGACGGATGCTTGATTGTTTAGAAAAGGTGCATGATCGTTTAGGTAATCGGGTATGATCGTTTAGATAATCTCGCTCTCACGCGCGATCGTTTAGTAAAAGCTATACGATCATTTAGGTCGACTGCACGTGTACACGATCGTTTAGGAAAAATTGATCTATCGTGTATGCTCTCGCTAGCTAAACGATGGGTGATAACGGGCAGAAATGCACATTATTATAATGCAAAGATATAAAACAATGTGGGTATGCGACGATAAAAACATACAAAATCATGTCCAAAAGCATTAAGTTGAGAATATTGCAATCGCATGCGCCCATCGCATTAAAGCATCTAATTTACTTATTTTGTGTAGGAAAATGCATTGGCGCAAAGCAAATTGAGAGATGACATGCTGTTGTCTGTGTGTAGCATGATCGCATAACTTGAACGCAATCATAGGATGTGTTAGCTAAATCCCTTCTCAACCCGTTCCCCGCATTCTCATTGTAACTTTCATTGTCATCAACTCTTTACTCAATTCTACCGCATAGGATTTATACTTTAAACAATACATCAACCACTTATTTGTATTCGTCACTGCAAAGGAATAAAAAATTTACCAACGCATAGTATCTCAATAGTCCCTGTGTTCGACCCTGAACTTACCAGGAAACCTACTAAGGTTTATACTTGGTTTTACTAGGAAAACTTGCATATGCAACTCATAATTCACCACCTAATTTCATACCATTATTTCATCACATTCACAACGCATCAATGGGCAATGTACAATTCGTGAAGCAATTGTCCGATCTCTTTGCAAAATGAAAACTATTTTCATTTTATCCTTCAATTACAAAAACTGAATGTAACCTCTCACTTTCACATACGGTTATGAGAAAAAACCACCAACAATTATCTCATAATTGTTTAATTAAAAATAAATATAATAATATTATATTTGTAACCTATAGTTTTAATATCACATCATATGCAACATATAAACCGTAGTCTTTTTTTCCTCTACTAGATAGAAATCATATTTATATCATTTTCCTCCAATTAATATATCTTATATATCATGTCAACTATATCATATATAATTGACCAGTTTAATCATATCATATATAACCAAACTCCCTATTGCCAATTTGAACACTTCAAACTAAACCAAAAACTGATTCTCAACTTGAATCCATTAAGCTACCAAGGGGACCTTATGGACTGTGGCTTGAAGCTCCAACGGTACGTGAATAGCTAACTAAACTCTTTAACCACGAGGTCCACCATCCTTTAACTGTCAGACATTCCACTAAAGACCGACAGGTGCACTCTTCTCACCACATATATATTTCTGTGTCCATCGGATATAACCAGTCAACAGTAAGATAACCCTTCACAGATGCTCATAAGTATAGTTGGGCCAATTTACCGTTTTGCCCCTATAGTTATATCTAACTCCTTAAGTACCACTAATCCCTCTAATGAACAATACAACATAGTACTACTATGTGTGGACACCTCTTGGGCTATGAGAAGGTGTGTGGCGCCACATCGTTCAAGCCTTTAAGGGAACAATCTATCTACTTACCCCTGCTTCGGAGAAGAAGTTCCATCTTGTATAGCTGAGTTCCCAGCTCCCAAATCAGATGAATCCCCAAAGTGGTAGGTTTGAGTCGGCAATCTGGCCAGTTACACCCATGCAAATCAAAGGACCGCCCTCAAAGGCAAGAGTATCCAACTCACTCAAGATTGAGGTCATGTTACCTAGGTCATCTTAGTGAAGTGAAGTCTCTATCATGAGTGGCGTTATATAACGAGACTATAACACTTCGTGGTCCGGTCTTATACAAACTTCTTTGTATAGGACGCCTCCACTCGTATGTCTCCACGTGAATGATCAGGATCAGGCCATCTATAGCAAGTCACAACATTTGTAACTGTTATACAAAGCAGGCCGTATCGTAGTGTCACCAGGATAAGATTTCCCTCCATTATCCATATAGTACAGACCATTTTAGTTATCACTTAAGACATGATCCACCTGTATGTCTCCACATACATGTTTAAGTTACAACGACAATAAAGGATCTTAGTTTATTGGTTTGTGGTAAAGCAAAAAAATATCCCATGTTTCATAGACAACAGTGAAAAAAATATCATATATTATTACATCACAAGCATTTGTTCAATACAGTGTTTACAAACTACAGAACCCAACTAGAGTTTAGGGCATCAACCCCAACAGTTCGATCTAACTAAGAATGATGAGGCACTCTGATTAAACATGGTTCTTTTGGAAGAACACCATGAGATTGCACATCTTCGGGTTACAAAGTATAAAAATCGGCTTGCTTGATATTATAACTCCAGTGTGTGCAAGTGGAGGTTTAAAGTAGATGACTTAGTTCTTTCCGAGTCATGCCTAACACTAAGAATCCTAGTAGTAGAGCTTTGGGACCAAATTGGAAGGGCCCTTATCAGGTGGCAAAGGTTATCCGATCTAACTAAGAATGATGAGGCACTCTGATTAAACATGGTTCTTTTGGAAGAACACCATGAGATTGCACATCTTCGGGTTACAAAGTATAAAAATCGGCTTGCTTGATATTATAACTCCAGTGTGTGCAAGCGAAGGTTTAGAGTAGATGACTTAGTTCTTTCCGAGTCATGCCTAACACTAAGAATCCTAGTAGCAGAGCTTTGGGACCAAATTGGAAGAGCCTTTATCAGGTGGCAAAGGTTATCCGATCTAAACCTATAGCTTAGTTGATTTGAGTGGAAAAGTTTGTCTCACCCGTGGAATTTTGAGCATCTGAAATTTTAATTTTAGCATATTTATTTTTATATTTTTATAATGAGTGTTTTTGTATTTTTCAGCTTTACTTCAAACTTACCACAAAAATTTCATAATTTCTTTTAATTCAAGTAATGAAAATTATCTTCTTCATGTTTGTAATGAGCATTTTGAATCTTCGAACTTACTTAGGCAACGAGATTTTTCTCTCGTGAATAAAAATCACTCGTGCATAAGTGAGGAGCAAAGAGTGCTAAACTTGTCAAGGAAAAGGCTGAAACTACAAATTTAGATAGCTTGAGCTGCAATTGTAGGCAAGCTACAAGTTTGAGTAAACAAAAGTTAAAGTTGCAAGTTTTGGTAGGTCGCGAGCTCGAGCTGTAAGTAAAAGTTCGATAAAAAGCTCAATAACTAAAAGCTGAAATTGAAAGTTTCATTCGACCAAGTTGTAAGCTCGAGCTGCCAGCCCAAGCTACAAGCAAGTTTACATGTTCTAATTACACAACGACAACTAACAAAAATTAAAAGTTGAAGAATTTAAAGAAAAAAAAAACTATTCAGCTATGTTTCCAATGCTACATAGTTCTGCTAAGGTCATTGAGTTAGGCAAATCAAGACACCTTGAAGGAACTTTTAAGTGAAGTTCAAGATGTCATGTTGAGGGGCAGTTGACAGAGGTTGGCTCGCAAAAAAACTCACACTATCGAGGCTTCGATTCTCATCTTCTTACCAAGCATTAACTTTAGATTGAAAGAAGCTATAGTCAACGTCAAGGTATTTTCCTTTAACAATACCCATAGCCAATGTGACTCCTATTGAAAGCAATCGTCCTCCATCTACCACTAGGCTTCTGTTTTTTCGAAGCTTTCAACCAAGTATTTACATTTGATAGCTCGGTCCAAGCTTCTTGCAATTTTGTCTCAACAGTAGATAACTTTTCCTTTAGCTTGTCAATCGAAGCACCATATTGTTGGAATGTACAGCACACAGTGGATGTGAAGAGGATCGATAAGAACTCTAATTGATTAATTTTGGCAGAAACGAAAACATGTTTTAACAGAATTTAATGGGTTTCAAGACATACCTTTGAAGAACCTTTGAAATCTCGATTTCCAGCTGCAAATTCCTCCAAATCTTTGTGCAGATCACCACAAGATCTTTCCTACTATTCTTTTGGTGTTCTAGATTGAGTTGTGGGACTCAAAATAAGCTGGAATCAAAGGGAACTTGGAGAATGCTCACAACAGCAACCCAAAGGAAGAACACCTTCTTCACACGAATTTTTAGCTAAAATTCTATCGGTTGTCATGCCTCAAATTCACTCCAATCTCTTCAATATATTGCAGACCATCATGCAAAGAGAATAGCTGCATGGAATGCAGCTCATGCTTGGAGTAATTGAAGCTTGAAGATAATGGGTTGTTTGTGAGCTAGTTGAAGATGGAGTTGGAAAAACTCATTTTTCCATTTGTGTAATTTTTCTATTTCCAAAATCTATATTTTGATTTTAAAATCATATTTGATTTAAATATCAAAATTTATTAATTTTACAAATTAATTTCATAAATTAATTTTCTAATAAAATTAATAAATAATTATTTAAAAATTTTAAATAATTCTAATTAATTTAATATCCAATATTAAATTAATTTTACACGAATCAATCTTCATATATTTAAATCATATTTAAATATATATTCTCCAATTTCGCTTCATTCTAATTTGAACGTTTCAAATTAACTTATCACACGCTACTCTAGAGCTAATCCATTTTCGAGCTAGTAGGGGGACCTCGTGCTCCAACGATCCGAGATTAAATGGATAAACTCATTAGACCGAACTAACCCCCATTCGTTAACTAATGGGTCACTCCACTAAAGCCCATAGTTGAACTCCTCTCACTGTAAATATATTATGTCTACTCGATATAACCATGATTCGTAAGTTAACCCTTCACAGGTTGTTCATAATAACGACTGGGTCGAATCTCTGTTTTACCCCCGAAATTACCACTTGTTTCTTAAGTCCCACCGATCCCCTAATGAACAATTGATTTGTGATCCAATAAACAAAACTGAGTCCCTCTCGGGCCAATTAGAGGGCGGGGCCCCTTGTTCAAGACCCAGAATCAACACTTAAGGGAACAACCTCTTTACTATCCCTAAAAGCGAGTAGGAGTGAATTTCATCTGCACTCTATGTCCCCAGCTATCTATCCAGTCTTACCCCTGAAATTGGAGGTTATTGAGTCGGCGCTGTTGAGCCAACCCTCACTTATGAAAATCTAAGGGTAATCCCAAATAAACAGGAGTTCATAGTTAGCTCAGGAGTAAGGTCAAGTTACCTAGGTCATCACTTTGAAATAGTCAGTCTTAAATAGTAAACAAAGTTATAAAGTAAAAGTGACTGATTTCGTGGTTCAATCTTGTACAAACCCTTTTGCACAATGAACGAATTAGGATCACTTTGTTTATAGCACTTTACAACTCTTTGTAACAACTACAGACCAGACCGCATCCAATAGTGTTACCAGAATAAGGTACTCAACCTTATTCATATACAATAGATCATTTTGTCTATTTACTTGAACCTGATTCACCTTTATGTCTCCGCATAAAGTTCAAGTACTCATCTAATAGTCAAGGGACTTTTAAGTTTATTGGATTTCTAATAAGCAAAGCATCTATTCAATAAGACCTTATTGAATTTTTAGAATAAGTTCTATACCACGAGTTTTAGGACATAAAACCAAACACATACTTAGATTGAAGTGTCGCCAAAGATTTTTTATAATTAATAAGTCTGGTGGAGCTTCAACATATAGATCTAAAACTCGGTCAAATTCCCCCTAAGAGACAGATTTCGTCTGAGAAGCCCCATCTCCTCACGCAATATCGGATGATTTTGCTTGTGATATTTCACCTCATCACTCAAATTCTGACAGAACAGCAACATCTCATAGGACGCCTGAAGAAAAGAAACAAGAATGATGGGAATATATACGTATCCAGCTGAAAAAAGCGAGGATATGATTTGTTAAAGTCCTTTACCATGTGGAGGTTCTGTTAAGCCTGTGCGATACCTGATCTTGAGTCGACGTGCCATTGGGTCAACACTTTTTTGTTCACCCCTAACCATTGGGCATAAGTCAAGTACGTAGCCTCGTCACTTTCAGACTCGTATGGACCATTGAAGTCGAAAGGATATGGGGAAGATGAGTTGGACCCTTCAAAAGTTGAGGGAGTCAGAATGATCAAAATTTGGTCAAAAAATTTGTCATGAGGAAAGGTATGAATAAATGGATGTCAGAAAGGTAGTTCATCAGATGAACTCTGAATGGGGATAGACCTAATCGGTGTGCCCATAAAAGTTATGGGAATGGAGTTTGTAGAGCAAATTTGTGGAGCAGTTTGCCCTAGTTCTCAGTCTGGCTTCCATTTTTTGACACATAGTTTGGTGGGGAGTCATTTCTAAAAAGAAAAGAGTTAGATAAAGCTCCAAAATATCTCTATGTTATAAAAACAGTCAAACAAGATAGGTCTAACTAAGAGGTCGAGCTCAAAGGTATCAAGTGATTTTTGCTAAACCAAGCTCAGACCGTAGCGGATCAGATTGTCAATCGATAAGACTAAGTCCCAAAAGGTGGCAACTGTGTTGGTCAAGGCAAGCTTCCAGTCAACTGTACAAAGCAAAGGAAAAAAAACTATTAGAATGAGTTGTAAAAGTTGGTCCCGATCGAGTGAATGCATGAGAAACTCACTAAAAATCCCAAACTCGATCAGGACCAAGAAATAGAAACCTCCATAGTCTGATGTAAGCTAGTTGCCACTGATAAAAAATCTATTGTTCTTTCCACTCTTTGTAGTAGTGGGGCACAAAATGATGAAATTTCCTTTTCGAGTACTAATATAATAAGAATTAAATAAGGATTCTATTTTTTGAGAGTATGAAGGGACATGAATTCCTCCATCGTAATGGGATTTGGATTCCCTAACTAAAGTCAAAGAATGTAACAACCTAACAGTACACAGTAAGAGTTGGGAAATAGTTGAAAGGGAGCTACGTTTACATAATTTAAAAACTGTTAAATAAAAGGGTGGGGTGGAAGCCTGACTCCATAGGTGAGTATTGTGGGATAAAAAGCTACTTCACCTAAAGGAGGATTACATGGTTCCCCATCTAAGGAATGGATTCTCATACACACAGAATCAGGAATCTCAAATTTATTCCTAAAAGAATTTAAAATCATGGTTAATGGACCTGAGGAGGGAATGTGGGGGACCAAATCGTTATTACGAAACTTATGTCCCCTCTGGATATGATTTTGAGGCCTTTGATTGGGGATGGACATCATCGAAGTTGGTTGATACATTGACCCTAAAAGCTAAGGATTGAATGTTCTCAATGAATAATGATAAGCAAAATTAGAGATTAACTTGAAAGATGGGAGAAAAGTTAAGAAATGAAGTGTGGTGAATTTTGATGACTAAATAAATCCTTTTTATAAGTAAATTCGACATGAAAAACGAAAAATTTACCAAGGTCAAGCTTAAAGAAATGGATGCCTTAAGAGTTTGAGAAAGAGCTCTTGAGCTAGACTTCGTTTAAAAGCTATACACAGCCCAACTCAAGAGAGAGGCAACTGTAGAGGGTGAAATTAAACCTAGTTAATTAAATTAAAGCCAAGATTAGGGTGGAGATAATCGAGAGCCCATTATGGGCAGTGTATCTTATTTAGGCCCAAGTTAAAGAAAATGACCTTAGCTAGTTCGACCCATTTAAAGCTAAGAGAGAGGATCGAGCTAAAAAAGCAAGTCGAGCTAAGAGAATAGCTCGAGCTAAGAGGTCGAGCCAATGAACTTTTAGGTGGCTTTTAGCCATTTGAGAGCAGTGGTGGTGAATGCTATCTAGTTATTCAAATGAGTTAAATTAAAGTATATATATTAAAAAAAAGTAGGAATGTCAGAAGAAACTTTTTTGGACAATACTAATCTTGATTCTTCATATAATACCTAAATTGCCCTTTATATACTTAAGAAAATCACGTACCATAATGGAAAAATAATAGCAAATGGTTGTAACAATTTAAAAAAGAAAAATCAGGTACCATATTAAATATATTGATTGCCTCCTCCGTTTTGTTGGTAGTGGCATTCAGGTATAGTTTTTAAAAATCAATTATCCAAGAGGAAATTCTTTTTAAGTGATATCAAAATGGTTGATATCCTGTTACTCTTGATTTTCTCTTTTTAAAGAAAAGTATAATCTTTTAATTCAATTAATTTTTAAACCATAAATCTCTCTCAGGCCAAAATTCCCTCTTCTTCAGCTATTTATTAACCATTTTATCCTTCCTTTTCATGTTTTATCACCCAAAATTAATTCCCTCTTAAGCTAAATTTGACTGTGGAAAAACAATAAAAACGAGGTTTTGATTTTTGAATAATTTGAAAACATGCACAAAATTAAAATGGAAATGGGTAAACAGGGATCGGTTCTTCTACTTATCAGATCAAGTTAGACATTCAATGTAGTTTCAATCATCATTTTCTGTCAGTTGATTATATGATCGAATTATGCATGCATAACTACTCACTCGATTTAACTAGCATCTACAAAGGTGCACAACTAACATGAATCTAACCGAGAAAGTGTCCTAATTATTAATTAATGTCGAAAAGGCCATACCTTAATTATGATTCAATTATATCGATTAACTGTCAGGATAGCCATTATGATTCAATTATATCGATTAACTGTCAGGATAGCCATATTCAATTAACCATTTTTATTTTTGAACCTAATTCATTATTGCTACGTAGGTGATCCTAGCAAGACTAAGAATCATTAGCATTCATGACAAAGCGTGAAAAGTCAACCTTAATAATCATGCTTTTGGAATTTAAACTATATATATATATATATATATATATCTTGAAAGGTATTGTAATTAAAGTGTGAAGTAGGAGAATCGAACCTCAAACCTTGAGGTCGATAATACAAACACTATGCCAGTTGAGCTACGCTCTTTGGCAAGAAAAAAAAAACATAATTTTGAATTGCAAACATCAACTAAAAGCCAAAAATTCATGAAATAACAATGAATCCGTGATCCAAGAATTAGATAGAAAATTACCTCATCGATTCATGGACAAACTCCTAAAATACAATCCAATCCATGCTCACAATCCAAAATTAAACTAAAAACTAACCTAATGATACAAAAACATCAAGGGAAGAAGAAAACTTGGCCTCTCCTCAGCCTCCATTGAATTTCAACATAAAAATTAACCTAAAATCGAAGAGAGGAATTTATATAATTAATCGCAGTGTTGCAACACTGCCCTAGTTTGGACTGAAGACGGAACCCGCATGCGCGGTTAATTAGCGTCAATGTATTCGTAACGTTGCAACATTATTGGAAGCATTGCAAAGCTGCCCTGCACACTAGCATTCTTTCTTCTGACATCAGGTGAATGTTTGATTTAGGCAAATGTTGAGCGTTGCGACACTAAAGTGGGGGCATTTTGGTCTTTTTTATTCCTTTGAAATTCGGATGCTCAAATCAACTCCAATTTGCTTCAAATTAACCTCATTTAGCTCCAAATGCTCGATTCTACCTCATGATTGCTCGGTACGTACAAAATAAGATAATTAACATATAAAATTTACCAACGAGCTTGAGAACTAGGAATTATAGCCCTTTTTTAGAGCTATCAAATACTCTTAACTTAATTCTTGCTCATCTCGAGCAAAGAAGAAACACACATTCAAAGAAAAATTTATTAAAAAATATCACACTTGCTCTAAAATCATGCTTAGTTGTTACTAGCCTCAACAGTCAAATAGGATGAAATTTGCCATAAAAAATGAAATTCAATTACAATTAATCAATGAAACACATTTTTAAGCATAATTTTAAATCTATCCATTCATGAGTAAGCCTAGGCTCTTGCTAGTTAAGCTTGCATAACTCGAAAAGGTTTTATAAGGTTCTCAATTTGTTTTCCCCCTAATCTGGTTCAGTTATCAACCATGGACATACTTAACTTACAAAAAGGCAACACTAAGACAAGGGTGCCCAAACACATGCACACAAAACTTAAAAAGCATTTCTTTTACCTAGAGGGCTAGCTTTCACACTCAACTGCCAGCAACCTAACCACTCTTTTCTCGCAAGGTCCTACCTAGTCACAACGGAGGTAGCTCTTTTTACCTCTATTCATGCACACACACCACTATCTCCTTTTTTTTTTTTTTTTTTGTGCAAGTAAGCCGATGATTACCTCTTTTTTAATTTTTTTTTTTCATAATTGCAACTAATTTTCTCTTCTTCCTTTCTGTTATCTTTTTTTTTTATTATTTTATTCACACTAAGCCCTACTGTATACATTTTGACTAGTTTTGCCCTAAAACAAGTAAGGTTACTCCTAAGTCAAAGGTGGACCTTTCAGGATGACAGCATAGATACAAACCAAATAACCCAATTCTATGCATGAAAGACTTTAATTTTGCAAAACAATGATTTAAAGATGCATGAGAGACAAGATTTTTTTTTTTAAAAAAAAAAAAGACTAAAAATCATGATCATGCTCTTCTAATGTTATCTCATGAAAATTTAATCATAGAACGAGTGATTCATAAACTACTCATTATAACAACATAACAACAAAGCAAACAAAGATAATCAAGCATAAAACATCATCAAAAAAATATATTCTGAGCACAGCGCTCAAGGACTCCAGATCATGCTCAAAATTAATACCTAACAAGTACTCTACAAGTGAATCATGCCTTAAGTGATAACCTAAATGGTCTGCAGTATATGGATAAAGGAGGGAAACCTTATCCTTGCGACACTATAGATACGACCCACTTTGTAGATGTTACAAGTGTTGTAAAGTGCTATAGATGGTCTGATCCTGATCATTCATGTGGAGTCATACAAGCGAGGTGTCCTATACAAAGACGTTTGTATATGACCGGACCACGAAGTGTTTAGTCTCGTTATATAATACCGTTCATGACAGAGACTTTCATTTCACTAGGATGACCATAGGTGACACGACTTTAATCCTGAATGAGTTAGGAACTCCTACCTATGTGGGCGATCCTTTGATTTGCATGGGTGCGAGTGGCCAGATTGCCGACTCAAACCTACCACTTTAGGGATTTGTCTGATTGAGGAGTTGAGAACTTAGCTATACAAGATGGAGTTCACTCATTCCCTGAAGAATAGTAAGTAGATAGATTGCTCCCTTAAGGGCTGATTCTGGGGCTTGAAGGATGTGGCGCCATACACCTTCTCATGCCCCGAGAGGTGTCCATTCATAGTAGGACTATGATGTATTATTCATTAGAGGAATTAGTGGTACTTAAGAAGTTAGATGTGTAGGAAATTGAACACGAGGATTTCCATGAGCAACGAAAAGATCATTCCAAATTACAATCGTATATGAACTTTACAATTACAATCATAAACAGAAACAAATGGTTATGCATTAAATACAGAAATTACAACATGATATACAAAAGATCAAGGACAAAGATACGCACTTTTGCAGACTCATTGCCAAGCTCCTTGATCACGAATGCTTGATCATAACAACCATGAATGTTTGAACAACACGACTGCTCCACTACACGAACACCGCGCACTCGAACTAAGCAATCGCCTTGGTCACAAACACCCCGAACAACACGAACGGCCTCCACAGAATCTCGACAGTGTCGAGTTGAGTATGAAACCACCAAGAAGACTACCTTGTATTTTCGGTGTGAGAATCCAAAGGGTGTGCTCTGTGTGAACTTAGTTTGAGGCAAAAAGAAGAAAGAAACACATTCGTGTAAACGATTGAGCAAGTGGGAGATGGAAGAACCTATCATATAACTCCAAGCTGTCGCTTAGTAAATCCAATTTACTTGACAACTTTCCATGAGAATTTTTTCCGAGAGAGGAATTCTTAAATAACATAATTCAACCTTACTAAAATCAGGAAAACATTTTTCCTTTTATCTCATCGTTACCATGAAAACCACCAATAACCTCTCACTCAATTGGTTATCAGATAAAAAGAGTTAATTATCCAATAATTAATATTATTATAAATATAAATGATAACCAACTTACTATACTATATTTATAACCTATGAGGGAGCACAGTCCATGTAGTAAAATCGTGTTGCATGAACTTTCCAACAAAACTACTAAAGCTTCAACAAAAGTTGTTGAAGGGTCTGCTCCATCAATAAGAGTTGTTGATGGAAGTTCATCCGGTAGGTCTAATCCACCTTAAGAGTTGAGGGAACTTCGACATAGTAGAAGGGTTGCGAACCCACCTATTCGCTATATGGGTTTCACAAAAATCCTGACTATGGTAGTCGATGGCGAGGTTGAGGATCCGTTGTATTATCAGAAGGCAATGGAGAATATTGACTGGGATGAATGGGTCAAAGCCATGGATCTCGAGATGGAGTTAGTGTACTTCAACTCAGTATGGGATCTTGTAGATCAACCTGATGGGGTAAAACCTATAGGTTGTAAGTGGATCTACAAAAGGAAACAGGGTGTCAATGGAAAGGTGCAAACCTTGAAGGCTAGACTTGTGGCAAAGGGTTATACCTAGGTGGAGGGAGTCGACTATGAGGATACTTTCTCGCATGTTGCTATGTTGAAGTCCATCCGCATCCTCCTGTCCATTGTCTCATATTATGACTATGAGATATGGCAAATGGATGTCAAGACTGCCTTTCTTAATGGTAATATCTTGAGGAGACCATTTATATAGTGCAGCCCGGGGGATTCATAGCCCAAGGTCAAAACTCAAGAGTAAAAAGTTTGCAAACTGAATCGTTCCATTTATGGGCTGAAACGATCTTGGAACATAAGGTTTGATACTATGATCAAATCTTATGGCTTTGACCAAAACATTGATGAGCCTTGTATCTACAAGAAAATCATCAACAGCTCAATAGTTTTCCTAGTGTTGTATGTAGATGATATCCTACTCATTGGGAATGATGTAGGTATACTGAAATCAGATAAGAACTGGCTAGCGACCCAATTCCAAATGAAAGAGTTAGAAGAGGCTCATTTTGTTCTTGGTATTCAGATCTTTCGGGATCAGAAGAACAAAGTGCTAGTGCTGTCTCAGGCATCGTACATTGACAAGATGTTACTCAAGTGCTTGATGCAGAACTCTAAAAGGGGCCTATTGCCTTTTCGGCATGGAGTTACATTGTCTAAGGAAAAATGTCCTAGGACACCTCAAGAAGTTGAGGAGATGAGACGGGTCCCCTATGCATTTGTTGTTGGCAATTTGATATATGTGATGTCTTGTACTAGACTAGACATCTGCTATGCTGTGGGAATAGTTAGTAGATATCAGTCTAATCCAAGACAGGGTCACTAGACCACCGTTAAGAACATCCTCAAGTATCTTTGGAGAACGAGAAACTACATGTCCGTGTATGGATCTAAGGATTTGATCCTTACTAGATACACGGACTTTGACTTTTAGATTGATAAGGATTCTCGGAATCCACTTCAGGTTCATTGTTCACTCTTAACAGAGGAGCTATAGTATGTCGAAGCACTAAGTAGGGATGCATCGCCAACTCCACGATGGAGGTCGATTATGTAGCGGCTTGTGAAGATGCTAAAGAGGCCGTTTGGCTCAAGAAGTCCCTGACCGATCTGAAAGTTGTTCCAAACATGTCTAGGCCTATCACCTTTTTTTGTGATAATAGTGGTGCTGTGGCGAACTCTAGGGAGCCTAGGAGTCATAAGCGTGGCAAACATATAGAGTGGAAATATCATTTCATCCGTGAGATACTGCATCGAGGGGATGTGATAATCACGAAGATCGCTTCGGAGCACAACATTGCTGACCCATTTACGAAGGCTCTCACGACTACAGCTTTTTAGGCTCACCTTCAGAGCATGGGTCTAAGGGACCGCCTGCGGCTGGACTAGGGAAGTGGGAGATTTTGTACTGGGCCTTGGTGCCCTAGTTTATTGTTTTGTACTTCTTGTTATCTTGTACACCTACTCGCTTTAGGATAAGTGAGAGATTGTTGGGGTTGATACCCTAGATCTCGTAGGGTTCTGTAGCTTGTAAATACCTGTATGAACAAATGCTTGTGATATAATAATATGAGATATTTTCTTTACTGTTGTCTATGAAATATGAGATATTTTATTTTCTTTTACCACAAACCAATAAACTAAGATCCTTAGTTTTCATTGTAGCTTAAGCATGTATGTAGAGACATAAGTGGATCATACCTTAAGTGATAATCTAAATGGTCTGTAGTATATGGATAAAGGAGGGAAACTTTATCCTGGTGACACTGTGGATACGACCCACTTTGTAGATGTTACAAGTGTTGTAAAGTGCTACAGATGGTCTGGTCCTGATCATTCATGTGGAGACATGCGAGTGGACGTGTCCTATACAAAGGAGTTTGTATAAGATCGGAGCACGAAGTGTTTAGTCTCGTTATATAACGTTGTTCATGACAGAGACTTTCATTTCACTAGGATGACTATAGTAATATAACCTTAATCCTGAGTGAGTTGGGAACTCCTGCCTATGATGACGGTCCTTTGATTTGCATGGGTGCGAGTGGCCAAATTGCCGACTCAAACCTACCACTTTGGGGATTCGTCTAATTGAGGAGTTAGGAACTCAATTACACAAGATGGATTTCACTCCTTCCCCGAAGCAAGGGTAAGTAAATAGATTGCTCCCTTAAGGGCTAATTTCGGGGCTTGAACGATGTGGCGCCACACACCTTTTCATGGCTTGAGAGGTGTCCACTCATAGTAGGACTATGATGTATTGTTCACTAGAGGAAACAGTGGTACTTAAGAAGTTAGATGTAACTATAAGGGCAAAATGGTAAATTGGCCCAGCTATACTTACGAGCAATCTTTGAAGGGTTATCTACTGTTGATTGGTTATATCCAATGGACACAGAAATATATCTGTAGTGAGAAGAATGCAGCTGCCGATCTTTGGTAGAGTGCCCCACAGTTAATAGATGGTGGATCTCGTGATTAAAGAGTTTAGTCAACTATTCACATACCGTTGTATTTTCAAGCTATAGGTCTATAAGGTCCCCTTGGTAGCTTAATGGATTCAAGTTGATAATCAATTTTTGAGTTAGTTTGAAGTGTTCAAATTAACAAGAGGTAGTTTGATTGTATATGATATAATTAAACTGGTTCAATTATATGTGATATAATTGATATGATGTATGAGATACATTAATTGGAGAAATTTGATATAAATATGATTTATATTAAGTAAAGGAGAAAAGGACTATGGTTTAAATATTACATATGATGTGATATTAAACTATAGATTATAAATATAATATGATAATTAGTTATTATATTTATTTATAATTAAAACAATTATATGATAATTATGGGTGATTTCTGCTTTAACTATGCATGAAAGTAGAAGGTTATGTTCAGTTTTCATAACTGAAGGATAAAATAAAATATGTTTTCATTTTTGAAAAGATTGCTTCATTAAGTGCTTTTACTAATCATTTAGCTAACTAGAGACTACACGATAGCCTTCTAAGCGAGAGCCTAAACGGTCGTGTAAGCGCCTTTCTTTAAACGATCATGTAAATTGATTTACTAAACGATCGCGTGCCAAGCGAGATTTACTAACGATCGAGTGCTAAGTGAGATATACTAAACAATCGTGTAAACATTAAGTGTGCTTTTCTAAATGATCGCATACCTAGCGAGATTTACTAAACGATCAAGCATCTCAGTCTATGCGATAGATAGTACATTCTCCCACTTGCTTGATCGTATAGTTTGATCGTTGCCTTCCTTCATCCCTTTACCAAATCCAATAGAGTCCACACCTCCTGGATTCTCACTCCGAGAATACCAAGGTTGTTGAGTGGTGGTGTCTAAAGGGTTGCTTGTTCGTGGAAAAGATTGTTTGTGATCTAAGCGACAACAAGAGATTGGCTAGACGATTGTAGCGACAGCGAGAGGATGTTATTCTAGTTCTTCACAAGAGCGAGAGATCTTTAGAAGAAACGTTCTTCAAAGGTAAGTCTCTCACTTCTTTTGTATTTAAATATGAAAGCATGTTGTAATTTGTTCTAAGATGCATAACTATTCTGTATGTTTGTGAATGCCTTTAATTCTGTCACAATGGGCTTGGAAAGATTTTGCTTCTGCTCATAGGTTCTCTTAGATAAGTGTTCCTTCATACCCCACTCCCAATTTAAAATCCTACATTATCCCCAATGTATTCTAAGTAAAGCATAAAAATAAAAAGGGTAACAAGAGAATAGAAAACCTCCCTTGAAAACATAGACGTGCACAAAATGTAGATTAGGCTACCACTCTTTTCTATTTGGGTTTTGGAGAGACCTACAAAAAAACCAAAGAAAAACAAAAGAAAACTAAGAAAAGGAAGAAAAGAAAGCAAATAAATCGATTACTTAGCTACCTTCAGGAAGTGCAAATTTTTAACGTTGGTTGCTCGACGCGACCTGTCCCCTATCATGGTACAAAGAAATTCCCGTATTTCTCTGGTCCTTTCTTGGATGAGTTGATATGGCCTAGTAAGGCCAAAAGGGTTTCCATCTTTTAAAAAGAACTAGATGGGTCGAATTTGATATTTTTAAATTTTTTCAAAAAAAAAAAAAAGGAAAAAAGAAAGAATCAAAAGACTCAAGCGACCCTAAAGAGTCAAAATAAAGAAAAGACTCAATTGACTCTAATTCGACTGACTCAATTGACTCATAAGGTAAAGATGAGCAATATTCAAATATATATGAGATACCAAGAGAAAGAATAGATCGAGGCTTGGGAGCCTCTAACTCTTTTACTTGAAGTCCCTCGAAATAACGTTCATACTCACACTTAACCTTACTAACTTGTTCTGAATATGGCATGGGATAGACATCATCATCATCATCGGTCTAAGGGAATTCCTTAATAAGGTCGGCCTTGGTGCCACAGACAATGGGAAGCTCTGAATGATTCTCCAATGTCGGCATGGAATGTACAAGACGAGGAATATAAAGACCTCAACTGGTACGAGGGTTTGAGTCTCAAGTGAGACTCAGTAGATTCATGCTCACACTTAGAAAAATCATTAACAAGTTCATACATTAAGGAATCTGATGCGTTGTAAATGAGATGAAATAATGGTATGGAGTTGCGGTGATGAGTTATGCATTGCACATGCAAGTTTTTCTAGTAAAATCCAAGTTTCTCACTAGGTTTCCTGGTAAGTCCAGAGTCGAACACAGGGACTACTGAGTTACTATGCGTTAGTAAAATTGATTCCTTTGCGGTGGTAAAAACAAATAAGTTGGATGGTATTTTGTTTAAGTGTAATTCCTATGCGACAGATTCGAGTAAAGAGGATGAAAATGAGAAGTACAATGAGTATGCGGTGAACGGGTTGAGAGAGGATTTAGCTAACACTTCCTAAGATTGCGTTCAAGTTATGCGATCATGCTACACACAAAAAACAAAAAATCATTTTCCAATGCAAATGCCATAATTCCTATTTCTAGGATGCATGCGATGTATACGATAATGTCGACAGGACTTATTCCTAAGCCTCTATTCTTGCCTATGCGGTGATGAATGATGCACACATACACAAGGTGACCACATACTATCATATCCTATCTCTAGTGTGCATGTGATGCGTTAATAGCAAACAGAACTTATTCCTAAGTTTCTATCTCTTGCTTATGCGGTTCTAATCCTACTCTCTCGAGCCTAGATTCTAATCTGACTTTCCTAAGCCTAGATTCTATCTTTAGACCACCCTCTCGAGCATCTCTAAAGAATGAATGACGCATACATAAGACAAGATGATCGCATAAAGCGAAGATCTCAGGTCATGCTAGCTAAGTACTTCCCAACCCATTCAGAAATTTAGCTACTTATGCGAGATATAGAGAGATTGAGCATAAGTTGAATTAAGATTTCCATTGTCTATAGAATAAATGCAGAATACAGAATAACAATAGAATGTAGAGATAAGAAGCTCAGTAGCAATGTCTTGCTTCCCATGGCCTTTTACACTGTCTTTTCTTTCCAACTATGCTCAGTTGAATGTCCTTACTTCTGCAACTGTTAGCCCTCTCTCCTTTTGTAGTGCTTCCTGGCAGTCTTTCGAGCTGTCTAGGAATGTCCTTTCGGTGTCTTCTTCTCTTCGCATGCCTCCGCCTTCTAAGTATATAAATAATTACAGACTAACGGCTATCTATCTGTATGTGATCTAACTTCTCTATATGGCGAACTCTTTTATCGATGGTAGCCTTCGGTATTTATAGAGCTCAAGGTGAAGAAGCTTGTCTTTCTAATGATTGCAATGATGGGAGGTTATTAAATCTTCTGTCTGATGTGCCGATTATTGGTCATCGAAAAGTTGAATGTACTTGCTACTGTATCGTTAACGACTTGTCAACTAAATTCGGATTCGACCGTCATCAGCTTTCCATCCCATCATGATTTATTATGCTTTCATCTTGATGCGTCGTCTTTATGTAGCCACCTTTTTTAGCGAATTTTCGCGAGCACATACGATCGCATGACTTTGCGGACGCCATCTTTCCATGCGCGCGGACGCCTAATTCCTTGGATCGCAATCTTACTTGTGCCAACGCATTTTTCCTGCACGAAATAAGTAAATTAGCTGCTTTTATGCGATGGGCACATGCGATCACAATATTCTTAGTTTAACGCTTTTGGACATGATTTTATATATTTTTACTGTTGCATTCCCTCATTGTTTTACATCTTTGCACTGTAATAACATGCATTTCTGCCCGTTATCACACCCCCAAATTTAAAACAATGCTTGTTCTCAAGCATAAACTAAAGATTTTCGTTAGAGAGTCCTTTTCCTTACCTAGATTCCTCGAAGAGCCTTATTCAAATCTTATGAATCAAAATCTTCTTAAATTCTATCCCGGTCTCTTCCTAAAATATTTCTAATACTTAGGGACCGCAAGTTTAACCTTAAAAAAGACTTTACTTGTTTCCAGGACATCGCATGATTTATTTCAAAACGTTTTCCAACCGGGTGTTTCCACATAATTTTTATCCTTACGCAGTTTAGATATTCTTTTTGTGACCTTGCGCTGATCCAAGTGCCTTCCCTTCGTTTTGTCTTGCCCCCACGGGTGTCATGTGAGCATCCAACTACAAGCAAGGCACTCTTTCTCAATCTAAACTCATGCCCATTTGGCAGTGGAGTTGCGATCACTTGATTTATGCGTTGATCACGATTCCTACCTTCGTTTTTGCTTGCCCCCACGGGTGTCATGCGGACATCTAACTACGAGTAGGATCCGATCTCAATGTTATGATTTTTTTTTTTTGAATTAAATGTCTAAAAGTAGCAAGGTTGAAAATAAATACCGGCACCCCCAAATTTAAATGCAACAATGTCCTCATTGCTGATAGACTGAAATGATTTATGCGATGCTCTTAGGACGTTTCGTAAAAATCATTTTGAAAGAAAGCTGGCGGACCACTAACTTTGAGAAATATTTCATGAATTGACCGTTTTTAAATTAAGTTGATTCTAGTACATGCAACGAGAAATAAAGGCATGAGTTTCATCATTGAAATCATAATTGGTATAGAAAACAATGTGGTGACTAACTAAAGTAATCAATCATTCAGTGATTGTGCCAACTAAAGAGGATGCGATGATAAAATTATCAATGTTAAAAATGAGATGCAAGAATGCAAAATTTGGAATAAACAAAGTCAAAGAAAGATACAACCCCCAAATTTGCTTTGTTGCCCGCATCATCTATGATCGCATCCTTCTTTGTGATGGGTTGATTCCTCGATTATGATAGGCTGAACGAACTAGTTGCATTTTTCAGTTATTGCGTAGCTCCACCACAATCGTTTACCACGATCATTGCTGAAAAAAATCAATAGGGTAAAAAATATAAAAGACAGAGTTGAAAATTCCAAAGAGTAGTGTTTGTACAAAAAAATAAAGTGAGTTCATGAAAGAAATATATCAAAAGGATACTTCAAAAAAATTACGTCCCTGATGAGTTTGTGTCACATAACAATGCAGGGACCACTCATTTCTTCTTCAGTCAAGATTCCTCAGGTCTACGAAGGTTTTCTCGCGATGAATGTCATTTCCGTGATACATCTTGAATCTTTGCCCATTGACCTTGAATGCAAGAGTCTCTTCTTCATTAGTTAATTCTATCGTATCGTGTGGGAATACTTCTTTGATTATAAAGGTTCTGAACTAGCATGACTTTAATTTACCAGGAAAAAGTCGTAGCCGAGAATTGTATAACAAGACCTTCTGTCCAACCTGAAGATTCTTTTCGCATAGTCGTTTTTCATGTCAGCGTTTTGTGCGTTCCTTGTAGATCTTGGCATTTTCGAATGCTTGAATTCTTCATTCTTCTAGCTCAAGCAACTAAAGTTTTCTTGCCTCCCCTGCAGTCTTCAAATCAAAATTGAGCTTCTTCATTGCTCACAGTGCTTTGTGCTCCAATTTCAGCGGTAAGTGGCATGCCTTTCTAAATACCAGCGCATACGGGGACATGCCTATAGGTGTTTTATAGGCGGTCTTGTATGCCCACAAGGCATCATCAAGCTTCATGGCCCAATCTTTGCATGAAGGATTCACCAGCTTCTCTAAGATCAGTTTGATTTCTCTATTGGACACTTCGGCTTGGCCGTTTGTCTGTGGATGGTATGCGGTGGCGACCTTATGGTGGATATTATACTTGAGCAGCAATTTATTGATGACGCCACTGTCAAAGTGGGAGCCTTCATCACTTATTATGGCATGTGGGGTGCCAAAACGAGTGAAGATATTCCTTTGCAAGAATTTAGAGACTATCGTCACATCGCTTGCGATGCACAATACCACTTCAACCCATTTGGAAATATAATCGACGGCTAAAAGAATGTACTTGTGACCATTTGATGGTAGAAATGGTCCCATGAAGTCTATGCCCCATACGTCAAATAGCTCCAATTCTAAGATAATATTCATTGGCATCGCATTCTTCCATGAAATGTTTCCCGTGCGCTGGTACCTGTCGCATCTCATAGAATAGTCTCTCACATCCTTGAATAAAGTCGGCCAAAAATATACACTTTGTAACACTTTTGCTGTTGTCCTTTGACCTCCAAAATGTCCACCATATGGTTAGTCATGGCATTGGGACAGTATGCACTGTTGAGCAATCTCTAGTACACGTAGACATAAGATCTGGTCTGACCCCCTCTTGTAAATATTTGGCTCGTCTCAATAACAGGATTTACACTCGTGCATAAGCCACCTCTTTTGGTGGGTCGTGTAATCTTTCGGAAATTGTTCATATACCAGATAATTGACCACATCTACGTACCATGGTAATTCTTCAATTTTGAACAGATGCTCATCTGGGAAGGTTGTGTTCACCTCTGACTGATTGCGGTTGACTTCTGGATTTTCTAATCGTGTAGGTGGTCCGCAACCTGGTTCTCCATCCCCTTGCGATCAAGGATTTCCATGTTAAATTCTTGGAGAAGGAGAACCCATTGAATCAACCTTGGCTTTGCATCTTTCTTGGTCATTAAATATTTAATTGTCGAGTGGTCGATGTGAAGGATCACTTTAGATCCCAACAAGTAAGCTCTAAATTTTTCCAGTGCAAAGATCACCACAAAATGTTCATTTTCAGTGGTAGTGTAATTCGCTTGGGCAGGTTCAAGGTTCAACTCGCATATGCGATGGAGTGTAGCATTGTTTATTTCTTTTATGCTAGCACCGCCCCCATCGCATAATCGCTAGCATCGCACATCAACTCAAATGGCTTTGTCTAGTCCGGTGCGATCAACACAAGTGCGGTTATCAATGCGTTCTTCAGTATTTTGAATGCGTTGAGGCATTGTTCATCAAAGTCATACGTTCTCTTGGCCTCCAGCAATGCACTCAATGATCGAGAAATCTTCGAAAAGTCCTTCACAAAACGATGATAAAATCCTGCATGTCCCAGGAAACTCCTGACAGCCTTCACATTTGCTGGTGGTGGAAGCTTTTCAATGGCCTCAATCTTCGCCTTATCCATCTCTAACCCTTCCTTGGAAACTTTTTGCCCGAGAACAATACCTACATTCACCATGAAGTGGCACTTCTCCCAGTTTAGCACAAGATTTGTCTCGTCACATCTCCTTAGTATCTTCTCCAAATTGTTCAGGCAGACTTCATACGTTTTCCCATAAACTGAGAAGTTGTCCATAAAAATTTCCACTGAATCTTCAAGATACTCAGAGAAGATAGCCATTGCATAATCTGAATGCACGCGGCGAAAAGCAAACGTTTTGTATAGGCAGGTGAATGTGGTTTTCTCTTGGTCTTTAGGAGAAATCATTATTTGGTTGTAGCTCGCATACGCGTCCAAAAAACAGAAGTACTCATTTCCTGCTAGGCAGTCTAGCATCTGGTCAATAAAAGCAAGGGGAAATGGTCCTTCTTCGTCGCCGTATTGAGATTGCGGTAGTCCATGCAGATCCCAACCAGTGACGATCCTCATTGGTATTAATTCATTGTTAGCATTTGGGACTACCGCCATTCCTCCCTTCTTGGGCACACATTGCACGGGGCTGACCCACGTGCAATCGACGATTGGATATATAATGCCTGTGTCCAACCATTTGATTATCTCCTTTTTCATAACCTCCTTCATTGCAGGGTTTAGTCTGCGTTAAGGTTCGATAAACCCTTTTTGGTTTTCTTCAAGACGTATCCTATGCATGCAATATGCGGGGCTGATTCCTCTTATGTCTGCTATCATCCACCCTATTTCTTTTATGTACTTCTTCAGGATGCTAAGCAGTGCATTCTCTTGTTCTTCTTGTAGCGCAGAGGAAATTATTATTGGCAAAGTTTCGTTTTGCCCCAGGAAAACATATTTCAGATGGCTTGGCAAGGTTTTTAATTCCACGGTAGGTGGTTGTTCCAAGGATGGTTTTTGTGTTTTTCTCTCTTTATTCAACGTCAATTTTTTTTTTTTTTGTTGTTTTTTCCATGATCACATTGTAGGTTACTATGGATACGGTCGCATCCTCTCTTTCTTCTTCATCTTCAGACTCTTCTTCTTCATTACACTGGGTTCATTGTCGGAATCGGATAGGTCTTCATCTTCCTGATACTTCATGGCTTTAATAATGTCAAACCTGAGCTTCTTTCCATTTACACTCAACGTGATCTCTCCCTTGTACACATCAATTTGAGCGAGACTAGTGAATAAAAATGGTCGTCCTAATATGATGGGTACATCCTTGTCCGCTTCGTAGTCGAGAATGATGAAGTCTACCGGTAAAATAAATTTGTCAATTGAGACCAAGACATCCTTCACCTTCCCCTCTGGATGAAGTAGGGACTTGTCCGCCAGCTGGAGAGTCACCGTTGTAGGCGTCAACTGCCCCATGTTTAATTGTTTGAAAATTGACAAGGGCATTAAATTGATACTGGCCCCAAGATCGTAAAGCGCTTGACCTATATATATCCCGCCAATTGAGCAGGGTATCGTGAAACTTTCGGGATCGCGCATCTTCGGTGGAATTATAGTGTTTGACTTTTGCGTTAATGCCACCATTGCGAACTTCCCTGTGCTCTTTTTCTTTGTCACCATGTCTTTCAAAAACTTAGCATATTTTGGCATTTGTTCAATCGCTTCAGTGAAGGGGATGTTGATGTGTAACTATTTTAACATGTCCATGAAGCAATGGTATTGCACTTCATCATTTTGCTTCTTCTTAAGTCTCTGAGAGAATGGTGGTAGTTGCACCTTCACAGTTCGCTATTCCATAGGCTTAGAAGTGGACGCAACTTCTGGTTCCATCGTCTCATTTTCTTCTGGTTCTTCCTGTGTCAACGGGGTCTTAGATTCCATCACAACTGGAGTAGTCCTTCTTGGCTCTGCCCCCTCTTCCGCTATTGTCTTTCCACTTTGTAAGGTCACGACTTGACATTGCTCCTTTCCCATATTCCCCGGGTTGCGAGGGAGCTCAATTGAACTCGACAACACCCCTTGCAGTCTACTTTTAAGCTCGCCCACAATCTGCCCTATTTGAATTTCGAGATTGCAAATAGAAGTCGCCTTATTCTAGAGTACTATTTCATTCTTTTCAATATACTGCTTTAATAGGCTCTCCAGAGAGGACGATGACGGCGCATGCGAGTTGCTCGCTTGATTTTGCGATTGACTGTTTGTTTGTGGGAAAAATCCTGATGGCCCTTCTTTTTGCGCCATGGGTTGATAACTCTTTTGATTATTTTTCCATGCGAAATTGGGATGGTTTCTCCACCCGGGGTTGTAAGTGTTAGAGAAAGGATTGTTCTTTACGAAACATATAGATTGCAGGTTCCTCGGACATTCTTCCATCGGATGCAAATCTCCACAATTAGCACAACTTGTGCTTGTCTGCTCGATTGCGTTGACCTGCCCTCTTTGTGTTCCCGAGCTATTGATTGTGATGCCTTGTATCAGATTCATCATCGCATTCATTTGATTTTGTAGGGATGCGATGGCCCCATTGTTTGCATCACCTTCTCGAATTTTTAATCGTTGATCACTTTCCTTCCAATCTTCATGATTCTTCGAAATGCGATCAAGGATATTTTTAGCCTCGTCATACGTTTTGTCAAGCAAACCTCCAGCTGCTGCCGCATTGGCAGCCGTCTGCGATGTAGGGTTCAAACCCTGATAAAAGATTTCCATTTCGAGACAGTCAGGTAAGCCATTGTGCGAACAATCTTGCACCAGTCTCTTAAATCTCGTCCAAGCATCGCTGAGCGATTCATCAATTTCTTGTTCAAAATTTGTAATCAACTTCCTCCTTCTTGCGTTCTTGGTAGGGGGAAAGTATTTCTTCATGAATTTCTCTACTACTTGTTCCCAAGACGTTATCTCCCCTGGTTCGAAAGAATAGGCCCATTTCCTTGATTGGTTGCATAGCGAAAATGGGACTAACGCTCGTCGAACTTCTTCAGATAAGATGTTTGGGAACACAAAAGTGTTGCAGATTTTGATGAAACTCTGGAGATGGACGTGCGGATCCTCACCATGCTTTCCACCAAACTGCTCGGCCGTCTAAATCATCTGCAACATAACCGACTTCATCTCAAACATCGATCTGTCTAGAGCTGGTCTCATGATTCCTGGGGAGAAATCATAGAGGTTGGGCGACGCATAGTCCCGGATGGGCCTATTGCAGTTGTTTGTCAGGAGAATGGGGTTTGCCATGATGTTGTTTGCATTTGCTGCCCTGTTTTCCAGTTGTTCCATGATAGTGGGATTTCTTTCTTCTTGTTGTCGGCGGTTGTCTCTCTGTCTTCTTCTGAACGTTCTTTCAATTTTTGAGTCGTAATTGGGTGCAAGAATGTGTCCTTCACTCATACGACACCCGGTTCTTCCCTTACCAAAGGAGAGACAGTGCACAGAGGTTGAAAGCTACAAAGAAAATCAAAAAGTTACTATTAACGCAATATGTACTGCCATAGTCCCCCCAACAATGGCGCCAAAAACTTGATGCGTTGTAAATGAGATGAAATAATGGTATGGAGATGCGGTGATGAGTTATGCATTGTACATGCAAGTTTTCCTAGTAAAACCTAAGTATAAATCTCACTAGGTTTCCTGCTAAGTCCAGGGTCGAACACAGGGACTACTGAGTTACTATGTGTCAGTAAAATTGATTCCTTTGCGGTGGTAAAAACAAATAAGTTGGTTGGTATTTTGTTTAAGTGCAATTCCTATGCGACGAATTCGAGTAAAAAGTTGATGAAAACAAGAAGTACAATGAGTATGCGGTGAATGGGTTGAGAAGGGATTTAGCTAACACTTCCTAAGATTGCGTTCAAGTTATCCGATCATGCTACACACACAAAACAATAAATCATTTTCCAATGTAAATGCCATAATTCCTATTTTTAGGACGCATGCGATGTATATGATAATATTGATAGGACTTATTCCTAAGCCTCTATTCTTGCTTATGCATTGATGAATGATGCATACATACACAAAGTGACCACATACTATCATATCCTATCTCTAGGGTGCATGCGATGTGTTAATAGCAAACATAACTTATTCCTAAGTTTCTATCTCTTAATTATGCGATTCTAATCTGACTCTCCCGAGCCTATATTCTAATATGACTTTCCCAAGCCTAGATTCTATCTTTAGACCACCCTCCTGAGCATCTCTAAAGGATGAATGATGCATACATAAGACAAGATGATCGCATAAAGTGAAGATCTCAGGTCATGCTAGCTAAGTACTTCTCAACCCATTCGAAAATTTAGCTACTCATGCGAGATATAGAGAGATTGAGCACAAGTTGAATTAAGATTTCCATTGTCTATAGATTAAATGCAGAATACAGAATAACAATAGCAGAAATAAGAAGCCCAATAGCAATGTCTTACTTCCCGTGGCTTTTTACACTGTCTTTTCTTTCCAACTTTGTTTAGATGAATGCCCTTACTTCCGCAAGTGTTAGCCCTCTCTCCTTTTGTAGCGCTTCCCAGTAGTCTTCCGAGCTATCTAGGAATGTCCTCTCGGCATCTTCTTCTCTTCGCTTGCCTCCGCCTTCTAAGCATATAAATAATTACAGACTAACGGCTATCTATCTGTATGTGATCTAACTTCTCTATATGGCGAACTTCTTTATTGATGGTGGCCTTCAGTATTTATAGAGCTCAGGGTGAAGAAGCTTTTCTTTCTAATGTTTGCAATGATGGGAGGTCATTAAATATTCTGTCTGATGCACTGATTAGTAGTCACCTAAAAGTTGAATGTACTTGATATAGTGTGTCGTTAACGGCTTATCAACTAAATTCGGATTTGATCGTCATCAGCTTTCCGTCCCATCATGATTTATTATGCTTCACCTTGATGTGCCGTCTTTATGAGGCCACCTTCTTGAGTGAATTTTCGCGAGCGCATACGATCGCATGATTTTGTGGTCGCCATCTTTCCATGCGCACGGACGCCTAATTCCTTGGATTGCAATCTCACTTGCGCCAACGCATTTTTCCTACACGAAATAAGTAAATTAGATGTTTTTATACGACGGGCGCATGCGATCACAATATTCTTAGTTTAACGCTTTTGGACATGATTTTATATATTTTTACCGTCGCATTCCCTCATTGTTTTACATCTTTGCACTGTAATAACGTGCATTTCTGCCTGTTATCAGAATCCGATCGTTTAGTCTCTTAAGTGATCATATAGTCTCTCAAATGATTGTATAGTAACTTGGTTGCTAAAATCTTATCTCTTGTTCACTTGTCTTTGGAATAATTAAAACAATTTCATTTATCCCAATTTGCCATAAAACAAAATAACTACCCAATAAGGGTGGTTATGGAGAAAAAGAAGTTAATTATCAAATAATTAATAAATTATAAATAAATATGATAACTAATTTATCATATTATATTCATAACCTATAGTTTTAATATTGCATCATATACAATATATAAATCATCGTTATTTTTCTCTATTTTATGGCATTTAATATAAATCATATTTATATTAATTTAATAACTACGAATCTAATTCATAGAAAATATATTTGAATCATATTCAAATATTAGTTCCTCCAATCAAACAATAATATATCAAATACATTATATCAATTATATCATATATAATTTAATTAATTTAATTATATCACATATAATCAAATTCCCTCTTATTAATTTGAACATTAAAAATTCTCCAAAAAACTTATTCTCAACTTAAATCCATTGAGCTAACAAGGGGACCTTATGGACCTGTAGCTTGAAGCTTCAACAGTATGTGAATAACTGATTAAACTCTTTAATCACATTATGCACCATCCATTAACTGTCGTGCACTCCATTAAAGACCGACAGCGACACTCTTCGCATTGCAAATATATTTTTATGTCTATTGGATATAACCAATCAACAGTACGATGACCCTTCACAAATCACTCGTAAGTACAATTGGAAAAATTACCATTTTGCCCCTGTAGTTACATCTAACTCCTTAAGTATCACTGATCTCTCTAATGAACAATATATCATAGTCTCACTATGACTAAACCCCTCTCGAGCCAAGAGAGGGTGTGGCATCATATTATTCAAGACCAAGAATCAACCCTTATGGGAGCAATTTATCTACTTATCCCTGCTTCGGGGAATGAGTGAATTCCATCTTGTGTAGTTGAGTTCTCAGTTCCCCAATTAGACGAATCCCCAAAATGGTAGGCTTGTTGAGTCGACGATCTGACCACTCTCACCCATGCAAATCAAAGGACCGCCCTCATAGGCAGAAGTTCATAACTCACTCAAGATTAAGGTCTTGTTACCTATGGTCATCCTAGTGAAATGAAAGTCTCAATTATGAATGACGTTATAGAACGAGACTAAACATTTTGTGGTTCGGTCTTATATAAACTCCTTTGTAGCACTTTATAACATTTGTTACACCTACAAAGTGGGCAATACTCGTAGTGATACCAAGATAAGGTATCCAACCTTATCCATTTATTACAAACCGTTTAGGTTATCACTTAAACACTATCCACTTGTATATCTCCACATACATATTTAAGTTACAACGATAACCATGGATATTAGTTTATTGGTTTGTGGTTAATGCAACTAAAATATCAAATATTTCATAGACAATGTGAATAAAATATCATATATTATAAATCACAGATAGTTTGTTCATATAAGTGTTTACAAACTACAAGACCCTACGAGATTTAGGGCATTAACCCCAACACTAGCTTCATGTCCGGAATAGAAGCTATCCTACTGGAAACTCAAGGGTTCTTGATGATGATAGAAACGTTCCTGCACAAACTCACTAGAGCTGTTAGAACGTCTCCTAACCAAATGTTCTAAAGAAATACCTGTATTGGCAGAAGAATATTGCATCGGTAATGGAGTTTGGCTAGGCATCTCACAAGGAGGATACTATTCGCGTTCAAGACCACGGGAAACCTAAATCTGTTCAGTTGCCAAAACTTGAACAATAGAGGTTAGTTCAAATATTTGACTTTTAAGCTCATTAAATTCACTTACCTCTCGTTCTCTTCACTGGGCCGCATACTTCACACAAAGCACACAATAGATTTTCATATCATATGCCATGGGAAAATAAGAAGACATAAGAAAAGAAAAATACTTTTGGGTTTTTAAAGTTAAGTGAATTTCAACTAAAGGAAATTATATGGCTTGCCATCCCAACAACGACGCCATTTTGTTCGAACCCTTTCTGATATAGTTTAATTCTCAAAAAGGGTAGCAAAACAAAAGAAAATTTATACAACCGAATTACTGCTATTACTACAAAAACGTAGCAACAATGGTAACTACGAGGTAGAACCACAGAGAAGCACAAAATTAATTCCCTCTTAAGCTAAATTTGACTGTGGAAAAATAGTAAAAACGGGGTTTTAATTTTTGAATAATTTGAAAGCTTGCACAAAATTAAAATGCAAACGGATAAATGTAAAAATTGATCGATTCATCTAGTTCTCAGATCAAGTTAGACATTCAATATAATTTCCAACATCGTTTTCTGCCAATTGATTATGCGATCGAATTTATGCATGCATAACTACTTGTTCGATTTGATCTAACTAGCCCCAACAAAGGCGGACAACTAGCATGAATCTAACAGAGAAAGCATCCTAATTATTAATTAAAATTGGAAAGGACATACCCTAATTAAACTACATGCTTCTAAACTCTATTTGGTTTGATAGCGGTCATATAAAACTAAAAACACATGCATTAGGATTTAGGATTCAATTATATTGAATAACTATCAAGATAGCCATATTCAATTAACCAATTTTATCTTTGAACCTAGCAATTAGACGTTCTAGGAATAGCCATCAAATGCCTAATTCAATATTGTTACTTAGGTGATCCTAGTAAGACTAAGAATCATTAGAATTCATGATAAAGCGTGAAAAATCAACCTAAAAAATCATGCATTTGGAATTTAAACCAGTTCAAGGAAAAACATAATTCTAGATTGCAAACATCAATTGAAAATTGAAAACTCATGAAATAACAATGAATCCTTGATCCAAGAACTAGATAGAAAACTGCTTCATCGATTCACGGACAAACCCATGAGATACAATCCAATTTGTGCTCACAATCCAAAATTAAACTAAAAACTAACCTAATGATACTAAAAACGTCGAGGGGGATGAAGAAAACTCAGTCTCTCCTCGGTCTCCATTGAATTTCAGCATAAAAATTGACTTATAATCGAAGAGAGGAATTTATAGAATTAATTACAGCATTACAACACTGCCCTGCACACTAACATTTTGTCTTTTGGCGTCGGGTGAGCATTGGACTTAGGCAAATGTTAAGCGTTGCGATGCTGAAGCAGGGGCATTTTGGTTATTTTTACTCCTTTGAAGCCCTGATGCTCAAATCAACTCCAATTTGCTTCAAATTAACCTCGTTTGTTTGATACCTACAGAATAAGGTAATTAACATATAAAATCTACCAACGAGTGCGAGTTAAGCAAGGAATTATAGCTCTTTTCGATAGCTACCACTCATTTTAGGGTTTCGAGGAAAAAAATGATGTGAAATGATAACTTCTTTTTCCACTCTTTGTTTTTGAATCATTAGTGAAATTGATAGATTAGGTGTTTTCTTTTTGTTCTGATTGTAGGGTTTTTAGAAACTGATGTGAAAACGATGATGTAATGAATTTGGATGATAATTTTGCTCTGAAAATTAACTGACAATTTTTCTATAGCTATCTCAAGACAATGGATTCAATGTCGAGATAGAGATTTTGGAGAGGGTTATTAAACATTAACATATGTATATTATTGGATTTCTGTTCAAAACCATAAAACTATTCTTCTATGAGTATATGCCCAATGGAAGCATAGGGAATGCTTTTCATGGAAAGAACAGGAACAGAAGAATGGATGATTACATGGTAGTATTTTATTTCATGATGATTGTGTTCAATGCGAATCAGAGTAGTCTCAATTGCATGTTTACATGGTAGTATTTTATTTCAGAAAATTTATCAAATCCTTTTATATTTATCAACGATTTGAATAAAACTTATAGAATGAAAATAGAAGTTGATATACTCTTAAATAATGTCGTTGTTGGGTTCAAAGTAGTGGCGGAGAATAGATATTAAGTACAATTACTAAAGTTTAACCAAATGAAACTTTTAAAACCAAAAGAATTCAATTAAAAATTTTAAAATAATAGATATATACCAAATTGAAACTATGTCAAAACAATAATTACGTTTTAATTTATACTATTAAGATCATCCTTTATTTAAGAAAAATCCTCATTAACACAATTATCTTGACCCACTCTTTGGCCAGGATGAAATAAAAAGTAGAGAAATAAATGGATGGGATTAAAAGATTAAAAGGTATAGCTAAATTAAAATCATAGCATGTTTCTCTTCCCAAAGTTATCAATAAAAACAATATATTGCTTATGACTTTATAAATATAAATTTTATAATATGTTGTTAATTGGAAGACTATCGTAAGTAGCGCCTTGAACACATTCATTCATTTTATTGCTTATAACTCTTTGATACTAATTTGTTAGGACATTACCTAATAAAGAACACAAGAAAGTAGAAGAACGTTAAAAAAAACTAGTCCAAAATACTCAAGAACACAAAAAAAAAAAAGATAATAGAAAGAACACTTATCAAATATAGAAATATATTGCAATATACCAATAGTATTTCAGAGGAATACAATCTCTCAAATTCTCATAGATTTACCCAAACATCCCAACTTTACGTTGACACACCTAACTACATCATTTACCCTTATCTAACCATTTTACAAATATGTTCCATCAATGAAACATCCCAATCCTAAACAATGGCATGACCATAAAACAAACTATGAGTAAAGCATGCCCAATGTTAGTAATATGGATTGAACCAAGGGATCTTATGTCCCCGAATTCTATAATACAAACCATATAAGAATCCATCGAGATTTTCCGACAAAAACTCGTGCATCTTCTTCATTTTCGCATATGCAGAAGCTATCAACAAACTATCAAAACTAGCAAGATGATGGGTAGGAATGTCATTCACAATATTGAGTAACTTAGCAAGTTTTTTGAGTCCAAGTTCGCCATTTAGTAAGTATTCGCAATTGCGAATCATGTACTTTAGGTCACTGACCGTACCAAGGAAATATCGAGCTATGATGGCGAACTCCACTACAGACTCCGACATAGATTTAATCACCATTAGCTTCAACAAATAAGCAACGTCATAGATACCATGAAATGTGACCCATTTGACGATTCGATTGCTACAAAGAATTGGTAGAAATGCGAGTTGAAATTCGGCTGATCGGATTCCTTCTTCTCTTTGTTTCTTGAAATCTAACCCTTTGTTCTTCAAGAATTGGAACGATGTAGGATTGGAGAGATCTGTTTGTTCGTCAAAATCAGAAAAAGTGAACTCCCATGTCATGCCAACATTTCCATTCTCGTCGACTAGAGTAAGGCCCAATTGAAGAATCTTCAAATGGTTTAAATTGAACTTCAAATCTTGGTAGAGATGTTCCTCAGGAGCACCTCTCGAGGTGCATCGAATAAAGCCAGGAAACTCGGTGTCAATGACGATTACTGGAAATCTAGAAAGATAAACATTAAGAATGGTTAATTCTTGATAGAGATTATGAGACCAAACTTGTCGAACCAAGTCTATGATTCCAAGGTTTTGTTATGATGGTGATAGAAGAATAATGATTAATTGCTTTCACTTTGGAAACCAGCTATGAGATATGGGTGAGTTTTCCGAAATATTTAAAGGTGAAAATTTGGGATAGCAAATTCTAAAAGGAAGAGGAATGAGTTCCTACCTTTCTAATTAATTTAACAATATATTAAATAATACTTAAATAAAATTATTTTTTTTTTCAAAATTCTATCAAAATAACAAAAATAAAAAAATTTGTTTGTCAATTATCTCTAAATAAATAGAAAAAATGGTGTCGAAGGATGCAATAAAATGGAAAAGAATAATAATATTAGAAAACCACTCTTTATTAATAAAACCTCACTGAAATTATATATATATATATATATTAAATTGAAGATCCATCTTGTTGTAATATTTAAATCTTAACTTTTAAAAATGATGAAATCTCCACATTTTAATTAGATAAAATTACTTTTTTAGTCTGAATTTTTAAGAATATGTGTGATTGGTCTCTATAGGTTGAACCTATTTTTTAAAATTGAGGGATTAAATTGGCTAAATTAAAACTATAGGGACCAATTGCACCTATTTTTAAAAATTTAGGGATTAAAAAGGTTTTTTTTTCTTTTAATTATATCTTTTATACATTGAAGTGTTTATAAGATTTTATTTAAATGAAAATTGTATTAGAAATGATACATTTAATATAGAAAATTTTGAAGTTTTGTTTGGTTGATAATAAATTTTTTTTAAAAATGTTAAAACTGAATTAAATTAAAAAAAAAAAGTTCTACGATCCAATAATATACTTTAGCAAATTGTAAAAGGAAGAGGAATGAGTTCCTACCTTTCAAATTAACTTAACAATATATTAAATAATACTTTAAAAAAATTATTATTTTTCCAAGATTCTACCAAAATAACAAAAACAAAATTGTTTGTCATTTTTCTCTAAATAAATAGAAAAAATAGTGTAAAACGGTGCAATAAAATGGTAAAGAATAATAATATTAGAAAACCACTCTTTATTAATAAAACCTCACTATATATATATATATATATATACGTATTAAATTGAAGACTTGTGTTGTTATAATATTTAAATCTTAATTTTTAAAAATTATGAAATCTATACATTTTAATGAGAGAAAAATACATTTTTAGTTCCTGAGTTTTTAAGAATATGTGCGATTGATCCCTATAGGTTGAATCTACTTTTTAAAATTGAGAGACTAAATTAGCTTAATTAAAACTATAGAGACCAATTGCACTAATTTTAAAAAATCCAGGGACTAAAAAGGTATTTGTTTCCTTTTAAATATATCTTTAACACATTGAATATTATTGGTTTTAGCTATAGTAAGTGTTTTATAATATTTTATTTAGATGAAAATTGTATTAGAAATGATCCATTTAATATAGAAAATTTGAACTTTTATTTGGTTGATAATTAATTTTTTAAATAATGTTAAAACTGAATTAAATTTTTAAAAAGATTTACGATCCAACAATATTTTTGGGGACTTCAAGCGGTGACATACAACAGCTCTCTGAATGGTGTCGGCTTTGAACAACAGTAGCAGTAGTAGGCGGCAAGTGAAAAACTAAGAAAAGGTAAGAAGATTGAAAGAGAATAAAAGACGATAATGAATAATGAAGTGCTAGTTTTAATCCAGGTCTTCATTTTGAAACATGAAAAATCAAAGATTTGAAATTTCAAGGCAATGGAATCATCACAATTTGATAATAGTGAGTTATGAACTCAAGTGAATGAAGCTCCAAAAGATTGAGTAATTATAATTAGAAGCGATATTTTGAAGCCTCAACCAATTTGGACATCTCTACAAATCACAAAATACAAGATAAGTTTTATTTGGATATATCTCAAGCTATTGCTTCATTGAAGCACTTGAAGAATGTACAAAGAGAACATCTAATGTGAAAGATTCTGAAAGTAATGCTGTTGGAGATTTGTTTTGTTGCCTTTATATTTTTCTAAGGCAGTGGTTTTTGCAAATGTCTCAAATAAAATCTTAGAATGTTTTCCTTATCTAGAAATATCCGGACATTTTGTTCGATATTTTTTTTTTATTAAAGCACAATCTTTCTTTTCCAAATGGGGATTTGTTTTATAGTGATGTGGTTGTTTTTAGTTGGGATATTTTAATTTTTTTAATGTAACAATATAAAATTTAAAAAATATTATAATAGAGGTAAAATATGGTGTGCTAAATACGTGCTAACATGGTTGAGATATTCGATGCACCTACTGAATCCTTATTACCGATGGTTTTATTTTTCTATTTTACTATATTTGCAAAACTAAATTGTGGAATTGATGATTGTGTTCAATACCAATCAGAGTAGTCTTAATTGCATGATTACATGGTAGTATTTTATTTAAGAAAAATTATCAAATTCTTCTATATTTATCAATGATTTGAATAAAATTTATGGAATTAAAATAGAATTTAAGAAAAATTATCAAATTTTATTTTTCTATTTTGCTATATTTGCAAAACTAAATTGTGGAATTAATGATTGTGTTCAATACGAATTAGAGTAGTCTCAATTGCATGATTACATGGTAGTATTTTATTTAAGATAAATTATCAAATTCTTCTATATTTATCAATGATTTGAATAAAACTTATGGAATGAAAATAGAATTGGATACACACTTAAACAATGGCGTTGTTGGGTTCAAAGTAGTGGCGGAGAATAGAAATTAGGTACAATTACAAAAGTTTAACCAAATGAAACTTTTAAAACCATAAAGATTGAATTAAAAGTTTTAAAATAATAGATATGTACCAAATTGAAACTATGTCAAAACAATAATTACAATTTAATTTATACTATTAAGATCATCACTGATTAAAAAAAAAAAAAAAAAAAAAAATTCTCCTCTTTAGCACAATTATCTTGACCCACTCCTTTGGTCGAGATGAAACAAAAAGTAGAGAAATAAATGGATGGGATTAAAAGATTAAAGGTATAGCCAAATTACAATCCTAGCATGTTTCTATTTTCAAAGTTATTAACTGAAACATTATACTACTTTTGACTTTATAAATATAAATTTTATAATATGTTGCTTTTGGAAGACTATCATAAGTAGTACCTTGAACAAATTCATTCATTATATTGCTTATAACTCTTTGATACTAATTTGTTAGGATATTACCTAACAAAGAACACAAGAAAATAAAAGAATGCTAACAAAACTAGCCAGAAATACTCAAGAATATAAAAAAATAGAAAACAGAAAGAACATTTATCAAAGAACCCATCGAGATTTTTCGATGAAAACTCGTACATCTTCTTCATCTTCGCATATGCAGAAGCTATCAACAAACTATCAAAATCAGCAAGATGATGGGTGGTAATGTCATTCACAATATTGAGTAACTTAGCAAGTTTTTTAAGTCCAAGTTTGCCATTTAGTAAGTATTTGCAATTGCGAATAATGTACTTTAGGTCATTGATCGTACCAAGGAAACATCGAGCTACGATGGTGAACTCCACTACAGACTCCGGCATGAATTTGATCACCATTAGCTTCAACAAATAAGCAACGTCATAAATACCATGAAATGTGACCCATTTGACGATTCAATTGCTACAAAAAATTGGTAAAAATGCGAGTTGAAATTCAGCTGATTGGATTTCTTCTTCTCTTTGTTTCTTGAAATCAAACCCTTTGTTCTTCAAGAATTGGATCGATGTAGGATTGGAGAGATCCGTTTCTTCGTCAAAATCAAAAAAAGTGAACTCCCATGTTATGCCAACATTTCTATTCTCGTCGGCTTGAGTAAGGCCTAATGGAAGATTCTTCAAATGGTTTACGTTGAACTTCAAATCTTGATAGAGATGTTCATCAAGAGCACCTCTCGGGGTGGATCGGATAAAGGCAGGGAACTCGATGTCAATGACGATCTCTGAAAATCTAGAAAGATAGACATTGAGAATAGTCAATTCTTGGTAAAGATTATGAGACCAAACTTATCGGACCAAGTCCATGATTCCAAGGTTTTGTTATGATGACGATGGAAAAGTAACGACTACTGTCTTTCACTTTGGAAACTAGGAAGAGGAATGAATTCCTACCTCTATAATTAATGTAACAATATATTAAAATACTTAAATAAAATTACTATTTTTCCAAAATTCTGTGTGTGTGTTACTATTTTTCCAAAATTCGTGTGCGTGCGTGTGCATGTGTGTGTTATAAATGATCTATTTAATATAGAAAATTTTGAAGTTTTTTTTTGTTGATAATAAATTTTAATTAAATTTTAAAATTGAATTAAATGTAGAAAAAAAATCTCCGACCTAACAATATTTTTGGGAACTCTGAAGGGCGACGTACATCAACTTTCTAAATGGAATCGGATTTGAACAACAGTAGCAATAATAGGCAGCAAGTGGAAAACTTGGAGCTAGGAATGGTAGCAAACGACACCTTCAAGCAACCAAACTCCCACCAACCATGGTGTTTTCTCTAGCATTCACTCACAAATTCTAATTTTCTTTCTTTATAAGAACAAAAATACGTGAAACTTTACGCTCTAGGCTTGGAGACAGCAACAACAATGAACAATTCACCATCCACACTAACTTCCCTTCCCTTCCATTAAAAATTATTCACTTACAATTAAAATTAGTCAACAAGAAATTGAACCAAAAAAGGGAAACAATTAAAAGTAGCCACCTCACATTTAACTAACCAAATTTAAAGTCCAAAATCTGGGAACCACCTTGGGTTGGACTAAAGATACATGCCTAAGCCCGCTACATAAGATAAGCAAGTTAACTCAACTAAGTACATGAGGATGAAAACCAGGAAACTGATTAGATACAACGACGATCTAACCAACACTCTCGATTAGGCGAGTCACAAGAAGGGAATATCTCCGATTGACGAAAGTAAAAAATAAAATCAAACCTAGTATTATTAAAAAAAAATTTAGTTTTCAAATTTTGGCCTGGTTTTTTAAACCATTCTTAAAATGTAGATAACAAAGTAAAAAAATTGGAGGTGGGAGTAGTGTTTATGGCTTAATTTTCAAAACTAAAAAATACAAAACAAAATGGTTACCAAACGGGGACTTGATTTTTTATTTTTGGTTTTTGAAAATCAAACCTAGAAATATCATTTCCGTTAAGAATAATCCAATAATTGAGAAAATTAAACCAAAAATAATTTTTTTTAAAAAATGCAAAGATTTGAAAACTAGAATGAAAATCCTCCTTCCGATAATTGAGAAAATTAAACCAGAAATAAACTAAAAATGGAAAGAATTGAAAACTAGGATGAAAATTTTCTGTTGGAATAAATTTGAAATGAATTAGAACTCATGATGTAAAATTTAATTTAAAAAAAAAAAATTGGTAACATTTAGTACACATTAATTGCATAAATATTCTTTCATCCACAAGTAATATTAAGGACTAATGATTTTGAAAATTTCCACCAATTTTTCTTTAAGAAAAACACAATAATAATAAAACAGAGAAGAATAAAAACCTTGAAACTTCCAAATTTATAAAGTTGGGTTTATTTGACATGGTTTTTGTTTAAATAATGATGGTAGTGTTTAAAGGAGAGAAGAAAAAAACTTCTAATGAGAATCTTCCTTTAAATGGTTTTACTGTGAACTTCGAATCATAGTAGAGATGTTTCTTTAGAGCACCTCTTTAGATGCATCTAATAAAGTTAGGGAACTCGGTATCTACGACGATAATTGGAAATATGGAAAGACAACTATTGAAAATGTATCCAATTCGAGGTTTAGAAAACAATGATTAGAAGGTTGGATGAGAAATATTCACAAATCAACTATTTATGAGATAAATGATTGGGTCGCAGGAATGAGATTTGGCATAATATTTAAAGAGAGAAATTTCAATAGAGAAAATAAAATCTATTATTTCTGTATCTCAAAGAAATAAGAAAGAGCCACATTTTATATTTCTAAAAAGGTAAGAAAGTGATAGAAAATACTTTAAATTGGGTGGGGTGAATCAATTTAGACCAATATATTGTGATTTATAATTATTTTAAGTCTATTGCCTTTATAATTAACTTGAAATCACTTCAATAAACTGATAATTCTTCCAAAATCTATGAATGTATGAAGAAAAATTTTCAGGAAGTTCTTCTAAATAAGAAAAAGAAAATAGTGTCGAATGAGAATATGAAGAACTAATTCCATTAATAAAAACTAGCTATTATTTATTTAATTCCAATAATATAATTTTCTTCACCATTATACAAATTAATCTTACACTTAAAAGAACGTCTTATATGCACAAAAATTATGAATCGGTGATTTTGAAATAAAATCTTACCAAAAGGACATCTATTTTGCAATAAACCACTTAAGACAAACCAATCAATTTTTAGCAAAATAATCTAATGTACCCTAAGTGACATCTATTTTGTAATGATGTTTTAGTAAGATAGGACAAAAGTCACCGTAGGGTGATCAGGTGTCTTTTCACTGAAATGAGACAATCTCAATCAATAGATAGAATAACTCGTTGTTATTGTAACTATCAGCCACAATTGTTTGGTCTAGAAATTGTTAAACTTGCTTAACATTTCTTGTAACTGTAACCCCACATTTTAGATTCTAAAGTTCCACCCCAATGAGCCAACCGTACGGAAAAGCTGATTGAGACATGAAACTAAAGTAATCCTATCCATTTCTGGAGTTTGAATAAAGAGTAATGCAAAAATGTCATCCTTTAGGGGAACACTCAAGGTGCCATGAGGCCATGCATGAAACCTTACTACAAAGTAATGAGAGAGACCGAAGGGTGTGTCGTCACATATCTTGCTCCCACTTACTATAAATATTTTCTCCATTCACCTTTATATTGATTTATACAAATGTCATTAGTAGGGGGACACTCAAGGTGCCTCGAGGCCAAGTATAGATCTCACGGTGTGAACTTTTAGGGAGAAACGTGAAGAGAAAAATGAAGTATCATATACCTCATTTTCCTCCCATTGAGTGTTTTACCTAGGGTTAATTAACTTAAGAAAAACCGACTACTGATTTTAACTAAGTGAATGTTTAATTTGCCTAAGAACAACACTTGTCTTTGGATAGTTTAAAAATTTTGATTAAGGTCTATTAAACACTTTAAAAAACTTTAATCAAACATTGCATGTTTGTTACAAATCTATCTAATCCACCATTCTAGATAAGTTTTTAGGTAGCGGTATAATATTTTCGTCAACTTAAATACCCAACCTAGACAGAATTAGCCTTAGACAAAAGGTCTCTTATAGATACATTTGTTACATTGTTAATCTTTTAATTAAGAATCAATTTAATCCTATTAAATTGATTAAAAGATTAAACTTAAATTTCTAATCTCATTAGAAACGTGATCTTAGGTCTATCTGAATCATGTTTTAAAATAATTTTAAAAGATGATTTTAACCTAGGTTTCCATGCAATTATGAATTTATCAATTTTAATTTATAATTTCATTTAGTTATAATCATTATAAACAAATGAAACAAATTAAAACATACATTGCATGCTTTGACATATATTACTAAATTATAACATTTATAAATTATCTAAGGTAGTGTCATGCTACATCCAATTTCATTTCATTACTAACATATATAACATTTATATAATTAGTTAATGAAACAAATTATAACATACCACCATGCATGTATAGAACTATATATTATAAAAATTATTATATAAATGATGCATGAGTAAACTATTTACGCATGCAAGCATATATTATAACATTAATACTATATGATGAATGAGCATGCTATAAAATTAAATCATGCATCTAAAATTATACTATTTATAATATGATGCATGAAATTAAATGCATAACTTATGGTGAGATTTTATACTATATGGCATACATTATGACATATAATAATAAAATTAAATCATACATCACATGTATAATATAAAAGCAATTAATTTACCGGGATTGGACAACTATTAAAAAAAAACTATCTATTACAAGATAATTTTCCACCCAGTTTGAAACAGGTGAACTGGGCCTTGAATTGCTCGAACCAGACCAGGAACTATTCCAGATGAACCCAAATAGCTCGAACCGGAGAACCCACGAATCGAACCGGACCAGCAGACCATGAACCGCACGTGAACCGAAGTTGAACCGCGTGAAAACTCCATCTTGGAGCATCGATGTCATGCCCTAGGGCTATGACACTACGAAGTTTTCTTTCATTCGCCACATCGCAACGTCACGATGCTACTGTACAATGGCCCACTATATAGTTTTGAACAACTTTGAAACTCCATAGAAAACGTCTTGAATTCTCCAGAAATTGGTTGGCAACAACACAAACGACTCAACAAACAAAAGATATAGACTCTATCACAGTTATTGCACCAAAACATGGACCCTTACAAAATCAATTTTGTAAATAAAGCGAAAAATCTAAACTATCCAATCCCGAAAACATTCATTAATTGCAAACTACACTCATCAATAAACATCATATGAATATATAGAATGCAGAAATCCATCAATATTGTAAAATTATTCCAAATTTTTGGGAAAAAATTGGGCCATAAACGCCACTTTGATACCAATTAAAGGATCCAATTAAGGGTCTTTGAGCGGAAGTGGATCGTCTCAATTTTCTCAAATTTTACAGAACGTAAAATTTTACAGTAAACAGAATAAATTTATGTATTTAACAAATATAATACATCATGCTTGTAAAAAGAAAGGAGAAAGAAGAAAGGTTTAGGACCCTTGCTTTTGAAGAATAATTTTCAATGGATTCCCTCGAACTAATAAACACCACCATGAATGGCTACCTCGGTATTCACTAGATGAGAATCTAGGAGGAGTTGGCCTTTGGCTATTTTGGTGAGGGAATGGATCTTAGTAGCTAGGAGGAGGAGGAAGGATAAAAAATGTTAGATCTTTTTTGTCATCTCAACAACTCTACTTTGTATTCCCTGTTCAAGAGAGAAAAAGAAAAACAATTAAAAAAAATAATTCATTTTTTAATAAAACAATTAATATATATATATATATATGTATATATATATGTAGATGTATATATGTATATATATATATGTATATGTATGTATTAAACTATATATTATATCAAATATAACATATAACCTATGGTTTCAATTCTCTCTCATCAATAACTTTTAATATAAATCATCTTTATATTAAATTTAACTATATAAATTCAATTCATACAATTAATATTTGAATAATATTCAAATATTTATTTTCTCTCATAAATAGTTAATAATATAATGTATCAAATACATTATAGTAATTATATCAGATATAATTTAAAATAAATTAATTATATCATATATAGTTAATTCCCTCAATTAATTTGAAAAATTCAAATTAATCCAAAAATTGATTCTTATTTATTTCTATAGAGCTACCAAGGAGACCTTATGGACTTGTAGCTTGAAGCTTGAACGATACGTGAACAATAAATTAAACTCCTTTAATTAAAATATTCACCATTAGTTAACTGATAGGCACTCCACTAAAGACTGTCAACTGCACTCTTCACACTACAAATGTAACGCCCGGATCCTTAAACCTTATGATCCGACTGCTACGACATGCATAATTAGACTTTTCTATCATGAGATGAGTTTTGGTTGAAATTTCAAAGAACATATCTAAATTTTATTAATTAGATAGAAAAACTATATAGAAATTTATTTATCAAAACACCAGGATCCATAAAACATTAGCGTGGTGGTACAAAATGCATGTGCCTATAATAGTGAGTTTGATGGTTGGCCATTTGAGTGACGTCCAACTCTGCCCTCTACGCTGTGTTCTTACCTACAAAGTCTGTAAAAATATAGGATGAGTACATAATATACCCAGTAAGTAGTTCTCACGTAGGGTAGTGACCAAATGCACAATCACAAGCAACATATCATGAAAACATATGATTGGGACCGAAAACGTATAATAACATGTGGTGGTCGATTATGCTTCCAACATAAATCTCTCCGCCCTGATAGGAAGATGAGGACCTAAGCGAAACTAACCCATCTGATGATTAGCGGGTCATGCAGTCAGTAGGGCCAGAGTCGCATCCAACATCAACCATTAGCATAAACATTATGCTTCCAACACAAATCTTTCCGCCCTGATAGGAAGATGAGAACTTAAGCGGAAACTAACCCATCTGATGATTAGCGGGTCATGCAGTCAGTAGGGCCAGAGTCGCATCCAACATCAACCATTAGCATAAACGTTATGCTTCCAACATAAATCTTTCCGCCCTGATAGGAAGATGAGGACTTAAGCGGAAACTAACCCATCTGATGATTAGCGGGTCATGCAGTCAGTAGGGCCAGAGTCGCATCCAACATCAACCATTAGCATAAACGTTATGCTTCCAACATAAATCTTTCCGCCCTGATAGGAAGATGAGGACTTAAGCGGAAACTAACCCATCTGATGATTAGCGGGTCATGCAGTCAGTAGGGCCAGAATCGCATCCAACATCAACCATTAACATAACCATAAGATTAGACTGGAAGCATAACTTACACCTAATTAAAACTTGGTTTTAACGTAATCGTGAACAAACATAATGCATGGGGTCCCTTGTAGAGAAACGTGTTCTAAACATGTAATGCAATATAACAATTAACATAACCATGCAATATAATAAAGGTACACTACCATAGAACATTTAAAGAGAGGGTGAGATAAACTACTTACCTTGACTGTGATCTAATTATTCCTTATTATTCTTTATGATTTTATCAGCAGAGTTTTCCCTTTTTAAATCAAAAGAAGAAATTTGGGCAGCACTTTACCCGAGCTTTTCTCTTCTTCACAGAACTTCCTCACTCACACTTACTTTTTCACACGATACTATGTTACTGAGATTTGTTTGAGAATGGGTTAAATCTTCGGCAAAGGGTCCTATTTATAGTAGTTTTCAGCTCTTCTCAGTGTGACAAATCATCGTACAGGTGGCTTCTTTAAAATTACTTATGGTTTATGGATTCCTCTCAATAAGACACCTAATTTTGGCTAATGTTTGCCCTTACGTCATCATTCTTTGTTTTTATTCAATTTTAGGGTTTTTCCATGTATAATCTATAAGATCGTGACCAAATTCAACGCATAATTCGCGCTTCTGTCCAAATCTCGCTCACTCTGCTCTTAAAATCTCGCTCTCTCTCGTTTTCTCGCTAGGAATTTACTCTGGAGCTTTCTTGCTGAAAATCCCGCTCTCTCCACTCTCGCTCTCAAATTTTCACTTCCGTCTCGCTCTCTCCAGCTTTCCCGCTCTCGCTCTCTCCATCTTTCTCGCTCTTGCTCTCGCTCTCGCTTTTGCTCTCTCGCTCTCGCTCCCGCTCTTGCTCCCGCTCCCGCTCTCGCTCTCTCACTCTCGCTCCTGCTCCCGCTCCCGCTAGTTCTCTCGCTCTCGCTCCCGCTCCCGCTCGCTCTCTCGCTCACTCCCCTCTTTCCTATTGTCTCGTTAAGAATAGCTCTCTTTACTCTCGCTCTCTCCAACTTCCTTGCTACAATTCTCGCTCTCTCCAAGTTTCCTTCAATCTTGCTCTCTCCAGGGATCTCGCTCTTTCTACTCTCGCCAGCCTCAATCTCGCTAGCATCGCTCGCTGGATTTCTCGCTCTCCAATTCTTCCTTCGATCGCGCAGCTCTTTTCTCAGAATCTCGTTTTTTCCAGTTTTCTCGCTGGTGTGGCTCTCTCTCTCTCTCACTTTCTCGCTCCCGCTCGCTCCCTTAAGTTTCCAATTTCCAATTTATTTATTTATTTATTATTATTTTTTTTTCTAAATTTCCACCCCTTTAAATAAAATTTCGTCCTGCTTATTATTTGATATTTAATTTCCTGTACGTACAGATCTGGGTCGTTACATTCTTCCCTCCTTTAAGAACTTTCGTCCTCAAAAGTTTCTTGGTTCTTAAAAAGATAAGGGTATTTGTCGTTCATCTCTTCCTCTCGTTCCCATGTAGCTTCTTTCACTTGCTGATTTCTCCAGAGAACCTTCACTAAACTTATTTCCCGATTACGAAGCGATTTCTTCTCTTTTGCCAGGATGCAAACCGAAGTCTCCTCATATTCCAAGTTTTCACTTATTTGTAGAGGTTCATAATTTACTATGTGTGATGGGTCAAACACGTATTTTCGAAGCATCGATACATGAAAGATATTATGTATTGTAGAAAGTGTGGGTGGTAATGCCAATCGGTAAGCTACTTGGCCAATACGGTCTAATATTTCAAAGGGTCCAATGAAGCGAGGGCTAAGCTTGCCTTTTCGTCCAAAACGCATAATGCCCTTCATTGGTGCTACCTTTAGAAATACGTGATCTCCTACTTTGAATTCCAGCTCTTTTCGACGGTTATCATCATAATTCTTTTGTCTGCTTTGAGCGGTTCGCATTCTTTCCCGAATTAGCTTAATTGACTCTGATGTTTGCTACACCAATTCAGGTCCGAGTAGTGTTCGCTCCCCAATTTCATCCTAGTGTACAGGGGATCTACATTTCTTTCCGTATAAGGCTTCGAAGGGAGCCATACCAATTGTCGCCTGATAACTATTATTATAAGCAAATTCTATAAGATGTATCTGCGAATCCCATGCTTCAATAAAATCCAAAGTACATGCCCTCAACATGTCTTCTAGGATTTGATTAACTCGTTCTGTTTGGTCATCAGTTTGTGGGTGGAAGGCTGTACTGAAATTTAACTGTGTGCCCATTGCTTTCTGTAAACTTTTCCAGAACTTGGAGACGAAACGAGGGTCTCGATCTGAAACAATTGATACTGGGATTCCATGTAACAGATGACCTCTTTTAAGTACATTTAAGCTAGTGCTTCCGTAGTGTGAGTAGTTTTGCATGGTAGGAAGTGGGCCGATTTGGTGAGTCGATCTACAATTACCCAAATCATGTTGTGGCCTTTAATAGTTCTCGGGAGTCCTGAGATGAAGTCCATAGAAATATGTTCCCATTTCCATTCTGGAACACTTAGAGGCTGGAGGAGTCCTTGTGGTCGTTGCCATAGAGCTTTCACCTGTTGACAAACCAAACATTTACTTACATAGTCGGCTATATCCTTTTTCATGTTACCCCACCAGTAATGTGCTTTCAAGTCTCGATACATTTTGGTACTCCCAGGATGTATTGAAAAGCGTGACTCATGAGCTTCCTTCAATAGTTCTTTCTTGATTTCTTCATTATCTGGTACACATAGTCGTCCACGATAGAGAAGTGCAGAGTCTGGGGCTGTAGAGAATTGATTGGTTTCTCCATTTTCTGATTGTCGTTGTTTGTTTAGGTATTTGTCTATTTGTTGTGCATCAATTATTCTTTGCCTTAATGCAGGTCTTACAACTAACTGTGCTATTTGAGTTATGAAGGTTTCTGGTATTAGTGAGATCTCAGCTCTTTCAAGATTATCTATTATGTGTTTGGAAATGGTACTTAGAGCTGCTGTATGTGCTGACTTTCTGCTAAGAGCATCAGCAACAATGTTAGCTTTTCCTGGATGATAGAGGATCTCACAGTCATAGTCTTTAACTAATTCTAACCATCTTCGTTGCCTCATATTTAACTCTTTTTGGGTAAAGAAGTACTTAAGGCTTTTATGATCTGTATAAATTTGGATCTTTTCCCCATATAAATAATGTCTCCATATCTTTAAGGCAAAGACTACAGCAGCTAATTCCAAGTCATGAACGGAATAATTTTGTTCATAAGGTTTTAGTTGTCTTGAAGCATATGCTATTACCTTTCCGCGTTGCATCAATACACAACCAAGCCCCTTCTTCGATGCGTCACTGTACACAGTTAAACCCCCTGATCCGTCAGGTATAGTGAGAATAGAGGATGTGGTCAACCTTTCCTTTAGTTCCTGGAAGCTTTGCTCACATGCTTGGTTCCAGACAAAAGGATTATTCTTCTTGGTGAGGTTGGTTAAGGGTAATGCTATACTTGAGAAATTCTTCATAAATCGTCTATAATATCCTGCTAATCCAAGGAAGCTGCGCACTTCGCTGACTGTTGTTGGGCGAGGCCACTTGCTAACTGTTTCAGTTTTAGCAGGATCTACTGAGATTCCTTCTTGCTTTACAATATGCCCTAGGTAGGCAACTTGTCACGTCCAAAACTCACACTTGGAAAATTTGGCATACAACTTTTCATTTCTTAATATGGAAAGAACGTCCCTAAGATGTTTTTCATGTTCTTCCTCAGACTTGGAATAGACCAAAATATCATCTATAAATACGATCACGAAGTTATCAAGATGGTCCTTAAAAATTTTATTCATCAAGTCCATGAAGGCTGCTGGGGCATTTGTTAATCCAAAGGGCATCACAACGAATTCATAATGCCCATATCTTGTTTGGAAAGCAGTCTTGGGTATATCCGACTCCTTGATTCGCAATTGATGATATCCAGATCGTAAGTCTATTTTGGAGAATATTGAGGCTCCTTGTAATTGGTCAAATAGGTTATCAATGCGTGGGAGTGGATACTTATTCTTTATTGTCAACTTATTCAACTCCCGATAATCTATACATAAACGCATTGATCCATCCTTTTTCTTAACAAATAAAACAGGTGCTCCCCATGGAGACACGCTAGGGCGTATAAATCCCTTATCTAACAATTCTTGTAATTGTATTTTGAGTTCTTTTAATTCCGCAGGTGCCATTCTATATGGTGCTTTAGATATTGGTTCAGCTCCAGGAATTAGATCTATACAAAATTCTATTTCTCGATTCGGTGGTAAACCCGGTAGCTCTTTTGGGAATACATCTTCAAATTCTCTTATTACAGGGATGGCCTTAATTTCATCCTTTTGGTTTCGTAAATCTACTACGCTTGCTAAATATGCCCAAGCTCCATGGTTGAGCAAATGCTTAGTTTTTAAGGCTGAAATTATTCTTGGAACTGATTGTGTATTAGAACTCTTAAACTTAAACTTGGTTCCTGCTGGAAAGGTGAATATGACCTCCTTATTATGGCAATCTATGCTTGCATAGTTTGCTGCTAACCAGTCCATACCTAGTATTATGTCGAAATCACTTATGTCTAGGATGATAAGGGTAACCTCTAGTTTATGTCCTGATACTGACAATTCACAGTTTTCTACTACTGAGTGGGCCAACATAGATACTCCGGCAGGAGTAGCTACGGATAGAATGTAGCCTAAGGGTTTTGATGTTAATTGAGCATGTTGTGCAAATGTTGTAGAGATGAATGAATGACTAGAGCCCGAATCAAATAAAGTGAAGGCATAATACTCGCGGATGGGTAATGTACCTGTAACCACTGCATCTTGATTTTCTGCCTATTGATGTGTAACAGCAAACACCCGTCCTTTCTATTGTTGAGTAACCTTGTTACTAGTAGGCTGGGTGGTCTGGGCAGTTGATACTTGGTTGATGAACTTTGGGCAAGCCCTTGCATAGTGACCCGTCTGGCCGCAGTTGAAACACACCCTTATGTTCTGAAAACATTGCCCCTGATGGTGTTTTCCACAATTTCTACACTTAGAATATGTAAATGTTCGGCTCTCCTATTGTGACTGTATGCACTGAGTGTTTTGGGAAATTTTTGCTTGCCGTTGTGAACGTTGGAAGCCTTGTTGGGTGAGTTTCCTCTTTTGATTTGGCATGAATCCTCGTTCCGAGGTTGAGGTTTTGGCAACAAGATCTACTTCCATGAGTAAGGCCGACTCGAGGGCAAGAGCATACTCTTTGTGTCGGAAAGCAGTAACAATGCCTCGAATGCCTTCTCTTAATCCTCATATAAACCTTTCCACCTTCTTCTCTTCTATGTCCACTAGTCGAGGAACAAAGTGAGGCAAGCGATCAAATTTCCGTTCATATTCTGCCACTGACATATTCTCTTGACGAAGATTAAGAAATTCCACTTCCTTTTGATATCTCACTGTCAAAGGGAAATACTTGTTGTAAAAAGCTTGATTGAACTGCTGCCATGAGACTGTACCTTTGATTGTTCTTTGTGTGGAGTCCCACCAGAATTTTGCATCGCCTTTTGACATGAAGGTGGCACAATTTACTTTCTGTTCTTCTGGGATGTTCATATGGCGGAAAATAGTTTCCATTTCTGTTATCCAATTTTCTGCTATAATTGGATCCACAGATGATCCATCAAATGTTGAAGGGTTGAACTTCCTGAATTCTCGAATGATCTTTGAGTCATTTTTATCGTTGGTTGTTGGTGTGGTGGACGAGGTTGTGTTTCCATTACTCATATTTTGTACGAGTAGTTTTAGTGCCTCTGGTGTAAGTAACACATAAGGCGTCTGTCCATGTCCTTGATTTTGATTCCTTGTGGATTCACTTCGAGGTCTGCCTCGTCGTATTGGAGCCTTTCGTGGTGGCATCTGGTGCACACATTTTATTTTCATAATAAGGAAGCAATCTAATATATACATATATTTTTTTTAACTCATACCTATGTTTACTAAATTATTTACTAAATTACTTGTTTGAAAATTCCTTTTACCCGCGTATTTGGCATGGCTATGGGCATCACTTAATAGGCCGAACCATCAGACACCATGACTCTTCTAATGCAATAGAGCCTATTTGGCCCAAACGCTCTGATACCAAAACTGTAACGCCCAGATCCTTAAACCTTATGATCCGACTGCTACGACATGCATACTTAGACTTTTCTATCATGAGATGAGTTTTGGTTGAAATTTCAAAGAACATATCTAAATTTTATTAATTAGATAGAAAAACTATATAGAAATTTATTTATCAAAACACCAGGATCCATAAAACATTAGCGTGGTGGTACAAAATGCATGTGCCTATAATAGTGAGTTTGATGGTTGGCCATTTGAGTGACGTCCAACTCTGCCCTCTATGCTGTGTTCTTACCTACAAAGTCTGTAAAAATATAGGATGAGTATATAATATACCCAGTAAGTAGTTCTCACGTAGGGTAGTGACCAAATGCACAATCACAAGCAACATATCATGAAAACATATGATTGGGACCGAAAACGTATAATAACATGTGGTGGTCGGTTATGCTTCCAACATAAATCTCTCCGCCCTGATAGAAAGATGAGGACCTAAGCGAAACTAACCCATCTGATGATTAGCGGGTCATGCAGTCAGCAGGGCCAGAGTCGCATCCAACATCAACCATTAGCATAAACATTATGCTTCCAACACAAATCTTTCCGCCCTGATAGGAAGATGAGGACTTAAGCAGAAACTAACCCATCTGATGATTAGCGAGTCATGCAGTTAGTAGGGCCAGAATCGCATCCAACATCAACCATTAGCATAAACGTTATGCTTCCAACACAAATCTTTTCGCCCTGATAGGAAGATGAGGACTTAAGCGGAAACTAACCCATCTGATGATTAGCGAGTCATGCAGTCAGTAGGGCCAGAGTCGCATCCAACATCAACCATTAGCATAAACGTTATGCTTCCAACATAAATCTTTCCGCCCTGATAGGAAGATGAGGACTTAAGCGGAAACTAACCCATCTGATGATTAGCGGGTCATGCAGTCAGTAGGGCCAGAATCGCATCCAACATCAACCATTAACATAACCATAAGATTAGACTGGAAGCATAACTTACACCTAATTAAAACTGGGTTTTAACGTAATCGTGAACAAACATAATGCATGGGGTCGCTTGTAGAGAAACGTGTTCTAAACATGTAATGCAATATAACAATTAACATAACCATGCAATATAATAAAGGTACACTACCATAGAACATTTAAAGTGAGGGTGAGATAAACTACTTACCTTGACTGTGATTTAATTATTCCTTATTATTCTTTATGATTTTATCAGCAGAGTTTTCCCTTTTTAAATCAAAAGAAGAAATTTGGGCAGCACTTTACCCGAGCTTTTCTCTTCTTCACAGAACTTCCTCACTCACACTTACTTTTTCACACGATACTATGTTACTGAGATTTGTTTGAGAATGGGTTAAATCTTCGGCAAAGGGTCCTATTTATAGTAGTTTTCAGCTCTTCTCAGTGTGACAAATCATCGTACAGGTGGCTTCTTTAAAATTACTTATGGTTTATGGATTCCTCTCAATAAGACACCTAATTTTGGCTAATGTTTGCCCTTACGTCATCATTCTTTGTTTTTATTCAATTTTAGGGTTTTTCCATGCATAATTTATAAGATCGTGGCCAAATTCAACGCATAATTCGCTCTTCTGTCCAAATCTCGCTCACTCTTCTCTTAAAATCTCGCTCTCTCCCGTTTTCTCGCTAGGAATTTACTCTGGAGCTTTCTTGCTGAAAATCCCGCTCTCTCCACTCTCGCTCTCAAATTTTCTCTTTCGTCTCGCTCTCTTCAGCTTTCCCGCTCTCGCTCTCTCCAGCTTTTTCGCTCTCGCTCTCTCCAGCTTTCTCGCTCTTGCTCTCGCTCTCACTCTCTCGCTCTCGCTCCCGCTCCCGCTCGCTCTCTCACTCCCGCTCCCGCTCTCGCTCTCGCTCCCGCTCTCGCTCTCGCTCTCGCTCCCGCTCCCGCTAGCTCTCTTGCTCTCGCTCTCTCGCTCCCGCTTCCGTTCGCTCCTACTCTTTCCTACTGTCTCGCTAAGAATAGCTCTCTTTACTCTCGCTCTCTCCAACTTCCTTGCTACAATTCTCGCTCTCTCCAAGTTTCCTTCAATCTCGCTCTCTCTATGGATCTCGCTCTTTCTACTCTCGCCAGTCTCAATCTCGCTAGCATCGCTCGCTGGGTTTCTCGCTCTCCAATTCTTCCTTCGATCGCGCAGCTCTCTTCTCAGAATCTCGTTTTTTCCAGTTTTCTCGCTGGTGTGGCTCTCGCTTTCTCTCACTTTCTCGCTCCCGCTCGCTCCCTTATTCATTATCCAGATAATGAATAAGTTTCCAATTTCCAATTTATTTATTTATTATTATTATTTTTTTTCTAAATTTCCACCCCTTTAAATAAAATTTCGTCCTGCTTATTATTTGATATTTAATTTCCTGTATGCGTACAGATCTGGGTCGTTACAACAAATATATTTCTGTATCCATTACCCTTCACAAATTGCTCGTTGTACAGTTGGGCCAAAATTACCATTTTGAGATATAACCAATCAATAATATGATGACCCTTCACAAATTGTTTGTATGTACAGTTGGGCCAAAATTACCGTTTTGCCCCTATAGTTACATCTAACTTCTTAAGTTCTACTAATTCCTTTAATGAACAAAAAATTCAGTCCAAGTATGATCAAATCCCTCTCGGACTAGGAAAAGGTGTGTGTTGGCGTGAAATAGGTGTCATTAATTCTATCTTACCCAAAACAAATGAAATTTATAATACTCTAACTACAACTAGAACTAACATGTAGTAATAGTGATCCCAAGAGAACCTCTATTAATTGGCCTAAAATAGACTACTTGAATTCCAAAATGCAAAAGATTAAATGGGGGTTGTTTATTTTAAGAACTAGAAACTAACTAAGTGAAAAAAGACAAGAATTGATATAGGAAATTTATTGATGAGATAAATAAGAGAGATTATGAGATAAGATTCAATTCAATCCAATCTTGAGGATTTTATATAAACTAGGCAATTCTATTATTGACTTAACAAAGAATCATGCAATTAGATTATTCAATAGTTCATTAAGAATAAATTTCTAATGCCCTAATTAGCTAATTTGACAATTAACCCTAATCTATGTCTTAATTGCTTCCTAAAGACATTTCACAATTAATCCCTAAATTGCATTAAACTCATGAGTTTTCTTAACTATACCAATCTTGAAATCAAAAGATTGAAAATTCAAGATTGATTGCATGAATGTTCTGAATTAATAGATTCTTTAAAGAAAGAGGAAAAGAAGTCCACATTTTCTATCAAGACTAATAATTCTTGCAACCATAATTACAATTTTGTTATAGAACCATGTAATTTTTTGCATACAAAAATTGTTTAATCTTGAGCCATCAATTCAATCTTAATCAATTTTATTCTAAATCTTAGTAAGAACATTCAAAAGAAAGTAATTACATGAAAGAAAATTCAAGGAAAAGTCTCAAGAAAATGCCAATCTACATAATTCCCCAAGAAAAAGGATTACCTACTCATGGATGATGAAATTCTTCACGCAATCCATTGATAGTTGCATAGTTGATACAATGATTGAATACAAATTGATTGAATCTTAGAAAAAATTACAATAATCACTCTATAAATTCGAAGTGTCTCTCTAAAAAAAAAAAGGTTTTCTCCTCTTATCTTTCTCTCTCTTTGTCTCTTGCTGAAGAACTGAACCAAAATTTATACTAGAAGCATAGCATCATGAGGCGGGAGGATGAATCGCGTTAAAATCCAAATCGTTGCAACGTTGTGAGGAGCATTGCAACATTGTGAGGAGCGTTGCAACGCATCGAGTTTTAGCAGCAAAAACCGAGCTTTCTGTCTTATACTTGATACTCAATGCACGATGTTGTTTTACTCGATACACAATGCTAGATGGCCTTTACTTGATAACTTTTACTCGATGAAAAAGGCATAAGAAGAAACTCAATAGTACTCAATGACTCGATGCTTGATTACTCAATAACCCTTACTCGATGGTTGATTACTCAATGGTATGAAATATAGAATACTCGATGCTCGATAGCCTTTTACTTGATGATATTTGATGGTACTCGATGGCCTTTTATGTTGGGAATGTCTTAGAACTCACAATTCGTGTTAAACATTCTATTTATCAATAAATAATAAATTGTTGATTTTGCATCTTATTATGAAAATCTAATAAATATATCCATGGCTATAGTTTGAATACTGTAACTTTATGTAGTGACATAAATAGGATCAAGTTAACAATATATAGCTTAAATGGTCTAATAAGTATATGGATGAAATTGGATATCTCATCCTGGTAACACTATTGGATGCGACCCACTCTGTAGTTGTTACAAGAAGTTGTAAAGTGCTACAAACAATGTGATCCATAAATCGTTCATGTTGAGACATGTGAGTGGGGGTGTCCTATGCAATGAGTTTACATATAGACTGGACTACGAAATAGTCACTTTTCTTTATAACAATCGTTTACTGTTAAAACTGAGTATTTCATTTATCATAAAATCTATATTAACTCGATCTTAATCCTGAGCTAGCTATGAATTCTTGTTTGTTCGGGATTATCCTTTAACCTGCAAACGTTAGAGTAGTCCAACAGCATTGCTCAATAAACTTCCCATTTTGGGGATAAGATCGGATGAATAGCTGGGGACATATCCTTGCAATATGGAATTCACTTCTACCCGATTTAGGATTAGCAAATAGGTTGTTCTCTCAAGTACTGATTCCAAGTCTTGAACAATTGGGGTCCTACCTTCTCATGATAGAGAAAGGATGTGATTCATAAGGATTATGAATCAGAATTGTTCATTAGAGGGTCAGTGGGAACTTAAGGAGCAAGATCTATTCACAGGGGTAAAACGGTTATTTTGACTCAACTGTGATTACGAACAACCTGTAAATGATCGACTTACTGATTATGGTTATAAAGTAGACATAATATACCTATAGTGAAGGGAGTTCAACTATGGGCTATAGTGGAGTGTCCCGTTAGTTAACAAATGGGGGTTAGATCGGTCTAATGAGTTTAGCCGATTAATCTTGAAAGGAGCCATGAACTTTAGGTTCGCAAGGTCCCCCTACTAATTCGTAAATAGTTAAGCTTTAGAGTAGCTTAAGAAATTAATTTGAAATGTTCAAACTAAAATTAAACGGAATAGCAGAATATATATTTAAATATGATTTAAATATATGAAGATGGTTTTATACAAAAATTAATTTAATATTTGATATTAAATTAATTAATATTTTTTAAATTAATTTATGAAATCAATTTTTTAGTTTAAATGAACATGGTTTTAAAATCAAAATTTTGATTTTAAGATAAAATTGGAAAACATGCACAAAATGGAAATTTGAAGTTTTCCATTATCATCTTCTTCATGCTCCAAAAAAAACCACTTCCTCTTCTTCATTAACTCCAAGCATGAGCTGCAAGCCATGCACATTTCTTCTTTGCATGTTTATTTGCAATAAATAAAGAAGAATGGAGTGATATAGAGGCATGCATTTTACAGAAATTTGAGAGAAAATTTTGGTTGAAGAAGTGTTCTTAAAAACTGAGTGTTGTGAGCTTCTCCTTGCGTTTTACATTGCTTCAAGCTGTTTTTGAGTCCGCAACTCGGTCTAAAGCTCCAAAAGGATAGTGGAAAAGATCTTGAGGTGGTTCACGGTGATCTTTGGAGAAGACTGCTGCTGACTGATCGAGATCTTGAAGAGTTCTACAAAGGTATGATCCAAAACCCTCTTATTTAGATGAACATGCTTTAGTTTCTGCCAAAATTAGTGAATTTGAATGCTTATTGATCCTTATTACTTTCACTGCATGTTATTACACTCTTACAATCTATATCAGAGCATCATATAAGCATTCCATTCGGTTTAATTTTGGTGTGATGGGTGTTTTTCATGAGATATATGAAACTGATGCACTAATATGGTTTTTTCAGTTTTGACATTTTAATTCTCTTTAATTTCTCAATTAAATTTGTAATTGGCTATTGTTTCATGAGCTTATATGTGTTACCAAGAGTCTTTAATTTATTTGAAGTCATTAGAGTTGAAATTAAGATGTAATTGAAGAAACAAGTGAAGGAGGTCGAGCTTCTGTTCCAATTTTTCAACTTCTGCTCAAAATCATTGTCGAGGTTCAGTTGCTAAACGATCGTCTACTTCCAGGCATTGCACAATGTTAAGAAAAGCTAGACGATTGTATAGCAATGGTGGTTGTTGTGATGTTGGACGCTGAACGGTCGTGTACCTACGGGAGGTAAACGATGCATTGAAATTCTATACGATAGCACTACATGGTCGTTTAACTCTTGCGTGGGAACTAAACGATACGTTGGATGTGCTATAGGATGGCACTACACGATCATCTAGTTGCAGCGTGTGCTAAGCAATACGATGAAGTGCTATGTGATAACGTTAAGCGATCATCTAGATGCAGCGCTAAGCGATGCGTTGAAGATTCTATGTGATGGAACTAAACGATCGTGTAGCTACGACACTGAACGATGCGATGATGTTTTATGCGATGGAACTAAGTGATCGTTTAGTTGCGGTAGATACTAAATGATGACATGAAGCGCTAGGCGATGGTGTTAAGCGATCGTGTAGTTCTACTCAAGAGCTAAGCGATTGCACTATGCGATAGACAGAAGACACTAAGCAATCATGTACCTCTGTTCAACATAAGGCGATGATGTTAGAAGATTGCCTTCAATGCTACATGATCGGCCTTAGCAAGACTTTGAGATTGGACCAAGGGTAGCCAGTTCGACTGGTTTTCTTGAGGTCCAATCTGATTTAGCCTCAAAGGGTTTTTGGCTGGTCCCGTTCAGACTCATCCAGTCCGATTCAAGATGCTTGGGTTCGGTTTGGAGCGGTTCGAGCGGTTCAAAGATGGTTTTAAAGTTGCTTGTAATAGTTAGGCATCTGTTTGCTTTTTTATGCTGAAACTAAAACCATATCAGTTAATATTTAATTGTTTATGCATGTGATGTATGTAATAATTAAATAATTCATGTATATGCATACAATATGCCATGTAGATTTAAAACCTCACCGTAGGAAGCATGTTACATGTATTGAAAGTATGTTATAATTGTTATAATATATAGTATGCATGTTAGGGTTATATTAGATGCCTTTGTTGAAAATTTTGTAAGTTGTTATAAAATTGGTTAGACGTTTAAAATCCATAACAAAGAACAGCTGCATGCTCACTTAGGTCAAGAACTAGTTTTAAACATTAAAATAGATTGTTACCTTATAAAATAGAGTTACAAACTCATATCGGTTCATAAACCTGTCTAAGGTTAGGGGTACTACGTTGACGGTTTACGGAACACCTCCTACCTGGGGATTATGACCGAAATATTGAGAGTTAACTGATTTTATGAGCTTGCGTGAGCAATGTGAGGTAATAAAATGGTTTATCACCTAGACATTGTAGGTTAAATCCAATTATAAGCGTTATACTTGGATAAACCACTTAGACTTAGGTTGTTAAAATTAGTCGATACACCTAAGTAAAATACCCAAACATTTAGAACACTTCAGTGGGAGATTAACAATATATTTTATATATAGTTATTAGCTCTCACATCCTTAAGAGTTTACACCATGAGATCCATGCTCGGCTTCGTGTCGCTTTTATCGCGACTGCTCCATTCAGAAAATGTTTGCATGGGTCAATAACAAGGTGAATGAGGGAGGTAGTTCATAATAAGTGGGTGAAGGAAATGTGTCAACATTGTCCTACGGTCTCCTCCATTAGTTTGAACCGTGAGATTCCTATGTTGTGCCTGCTGTCATTTTTAGGCGGCACTAGCTAGTCGTTAACCAAAACGACCCCCCTTAGAGGGTTGTAACATAGGATTCAGAACAATCCAGGCTTTAGTAAAATGAATAGGGTATTATAGTTCCGTCTTGGATATTGTCTTCTATTTCAGAGGCATATTCATACCGTCCTATAAGATCTGAAAATGGCGGGTCACACTAACAAGAATTACTAATTGTTAGTAAAGATCTCGATCGAAAGAGATAACCAAAAAAACTATTGGAATATGAGTTATTCTGAAAATAGTATTTGGTCAAGAAATGTCTTGCTTTTGTGAAGGAATTCTTGACTGCCCCTCAGTAACAATTGTTCTAAATCACTTAAGTATCATTTCAAATAAATAAAGATTTATTGGTTACTTTATTAGTTTTTTCTAAAAATAGATTTTAGATGCATATTTAATAGAGATTGTTTAAAAAAGTTTCAGCAATATCGAAATCAATCATACAATTTCTTGCTTCTAATAAATTTAATGGAGAGAGTTATTCGAAATTGAAGTCAAACATCAATACAATATTAGTTGTAGACGATCTGAGGTTTGTGTTGACGGAGGAGTGTCCTCTAGTTCTCAATTCAATAGCCACTCAAAATGTTCTGGACGTCTATGATAGGTGGGTGAGGGCGAACGAGAAAGCTCGTGCCTATATGTTGGTGAGTATATTTGATGTACTCAACAAGAAGCATGAGGTCATGGCCACCGCCCGTGAGATTATGGCATCATTACAGGAGATGTTCGGGCAACCATCATCCTCTGTTAGACATGAAGCCATCAAGTATGTCTATGTTACACACATGAAAGATGGAACCAACGTAAGAGAACACGTTCTCGACATGATGGTTCATTTTAATATTGCAGAGGCTCACGAGGCGATGATAGACGAAACGAGTCAAGTGAGTATGATATTGGAATCTCTCCTAGAGAGTTATCTACCATTCAAGACAAATGCTGTTATGAAAAAAATCACTTATAATTTGACGACGCTGTTGAATGAGTTGCAGACTTATCAATCAATGATGAAACTGATGGAAAAAGAAATAAATGTTATTTTGAAATCGAAAAAGTTTTAAAAGGGATCTACGTCAGGTACGAAACCTACTGATGATAAGAAAGCTGCTCCTTCTTCTAAGGATAAAACCGTACAAATGAAGAAGAAAAGAAAAGGGAAAAAAAGCCACTACAAAAAAAAACAAAAACAAAACTCTCAAAGGAAAATATTTCCATTGCGGAAAAGTTGGGCATTGGAAATGAAACTGCCTAAAATATTTGGCTGAGAAGAAAGAAAAAAAGGCTAAACAAGGCAAATTTGATTTACTAGTTGTTGAAACATGAATAGTGAAAAATTCTCACCTTACCTAGATATTGGATTCAGGCGCTGCTAATCATGTTTGCACTTCTCTACAGGAAACTAGTTCTTGGAGAAGACTTTCTGAATGTGAGATGACTTTCAAGGTGAGAATGGGTGAAGTCATTTCAGCTGAAGCAGTGGGAGATGTAAAGTTTTTTTTTGGAGATTCTTTTATCTTGCTTAAGAATGTGTTCTATGTACCAAAGATGAAAAGAAATCTGATCTCCATTTCTTGTCTATTAGAAAATATGTATAGTGTATCTTTTGAATATAATGAAGTGTTTGTTTATTCAAGAGGTGTTCATATTTATTCTACAAGACTTGAAAATAACTTGTACATATTAAAACCAACCGAAGAAAGAACCATTTTAAATATAGAGATGTTTAAAACGGTTGAGACTCAAAATAAAAAGCGAAAAACTTTTCCTAATTCCTATCTTTGGCACACCAGGCTTGGTCACATTAATCTCAACAGGATTGAGAGATTGGTTAAAAACGTCATCTAAATCAGTTAAAAGATGGTTCTCTACCTCCATATGAATCATGTCTTGAGGGAAAAATGATTAAAAGATCTTTTTCTGACAAAGATCTTCGTGCCAAAGAACCTCTCGAACTTATACATTCAGACCAATGTGGTTCGATGAATGTTAGAGCTAGAGGAGGATATCAGTATTTTGTCAGTTTTATTGACGATTAATCTAGATATGGCTACATTTACTTAATCAGTCATAAGTCTGAAACTTTTGAAAAGTTCAAAGAATTTAAGGCTGAGACTAAAAATCTGTTAAGTAAAAGTATTAAAAAACTTTGATCTAATCGAGGCGGTGAGTATATGGATTTGCAATTCCAAAACTATCTATAGATCATGGAATTCAATCCCAACTCACAGTACCTGGAACACCACAACAAAACGATGTTGCAGAAAGGAGAAATCGAACCTTGTTGGACATGGTTCGGTCTATGATGAGTTATGCTCAGTTGCCTCAATCCTTTTGGGGATATGTAGTACAGACTGCAGTTTATATTTTGAACATTGTTCCATCAAAAAGTATTTAAGAAACACCATATGAATTATGGAAAGGACATAAAACGAGTTTACGTCATTTTCGTATCTGGGGTTGTCCAGCACACGTGTTGCTACAGAATCCTAAGAAATTAGAAACACGTTCGAAATTATGCCTATTTGTAGGATATCCCAAAGAAACAAAAGGAGGATTATTTTATGATCCCAAGAAGATAAAGTATTTGTATCGACAAATCATCTATCTCGTAGTAAACTAATATTGCAAGAACTGACTAAAGATACTACAGAAAGTTCAACAAGAGTTGTTAATCAAGCTGGTCCATCAACAACAGTTGTTGTCCCGTCACGTCCATCCCAAGAGTTGGGGATGCCTCGATGTAGTGGGAGGGTTATTCAAAAACCTGAATGCTACATGGGTTTAACAGAAACTCAAAACATCATATAAGATGATGGTTTAAAGGATCCATTAACCTTTAAAAAGGCAATGGAAGATGTTGACAGGGAACAATGGATAAAAGCCATGGACGATGAAATGGAGTCTATGTACTTCAACTCTGTCTGGGAACTTGTAGATCAACCACATGAGGCTACATCTATAGGTTATAAATGGATCTACAAGAGAAAACAAGACCAAATTGGCAAGGTACAGACCTATAAAGCTAGACTCGTGGCAAAAGGTTTTACCCAAAGAGAAGGAGTTGATTATGAAGAAACTTTTTCTCCTGTTGCCATGATAAAATCAATAAGAATACTTCTTGCCATTGCCACATATTATGACTATGAGATATGGAAAACGGATGTCAAGACAGCTTTTTTGAATGGCTATCTTGATGAAAGTATTTTTATGTCTCAACCAGAAGGGTTCATCGAAAAAGGACAGGAACAAAAAGTTTGTAGGCTTAGTCGATCCATTTATGGATTGAAACAAGCATCCAGATGCTGGAATATAAGGTTTGAAACTATGATCAAATCGTATGGCTTTGAACAGAATGTTGACAAACCTTGTGTACAAGAAGATAGTCAACAAAACGGTAGCATTCTTAATTCTTTATGTTGACGATATCTTGCTCATTGGGAATGAGAAAAGTTTTCTTGCTGACGTAAAGAGATGGTTAGTAACACAATTTCAAATGAAAGATTTGGGTGATGGTCAGTATGTTCTAGGAATACAAATCTTTCGGAACCGAAAGAATAGAACATTGGCACTATCTTAGGCATCTTATATTGACAAGATGTTGTCAAGGTACAATATGCAAAATTCCAAGAAAGGTTTATTACCTTTTAGGCATGGAATTCATTTAGCAAAGGAACAGTGTCCTAAGACACCTCAAGAAGTTGAGGAGATGAATAGAATTCCATACACATATACAGTTGGGAGTTTGATGTACGCTATGTTGTGTACACGCCTTGACATATGCTTTGCAGTTGGAATCGTCAGTAGATTCCAATCCAATCCAGGACACAGTCATTGGACTGCTGTAAAAAACATCCTCAAGTATCTAAGGAGAACAAGAGACTACATGCTTGTGTATGAGCCTAAGAATTTAATCCTTACAGGATACACTGATTCTGATTTTCAGGCTGACGTAGATTCCAGGAAATCTACCTCAGGATCAGTTTTCACTATTAAAGAAGAAGCTATAGTTTAGGGAAGAATTAAGCAAAGTTGTATCGTTGACTCCACAATGGAAACGGAATACATGGTTGTATGCGAAGCTGCTAAAGATGCAATATGGCTACGCAAATTCTTGGCTGATTTGAAAGTAGTTCCAGATATGCATCTACCTATCACACTGTATTGTGACAATAGTGGTGTTGTTTCCAACTCAAAGGAACCTAGGAGTCACAAACGTGGAAAACACATTGAAAGAAAGTACCATCTCATCCGGGAGATAGTGCACAGAGAAGTTGTGATCGTCACAAAGATTGCCTCTGAAGATAACCTTGTTGATCCATTCACAAAGGCCCTCTCGGCTAAAGTGTTCCAGGGCCATCTAGTTGGACTAGGACTTCGAGTAGTGTAATCTAGGGCAAGTGGGAGAATATCTATGGTATTAATGATGCCCTAGTTGATTGTATTTTTCCCATTATATTTCTCAACATTATATTGTATATATTTTTTCTCATTGGAGTTTTAGTCCAAGGTGGGAGATGGTTGGGAATGTCCTAGAACTCGCAGTTCGTGTTAAACATTCTATTTATCAATAAATAATAAATTGTTGATTTTTCATTTTATTATGAAAATCCAATAAACATATCCATGGCTATAGTTTGAATATTGTAACTTTATGTAGTGACATAAATGGGATCATGTTAAAAGTATATACCTTAAATTGTCTAATAAGTATATGGATGAAATTGGGTATCTCATCCTGGTAACACTATTGGATGTGGCCCACTCTGTAGTTGTTACAAGAAGTTGTAAAATGCTACAAACGATGTGATCCACAGATCGTTCATGTTGAGACATGTGAGTGGGGGGATGTCCTATGCAATGAGTTTGCATATAGGTTGGACCACGAAAATAGTCACTTTTCTTTATAACGATCGTTTACTATTAAAGCTGACTATTTCATTTATCAAATAACCTAGGTTAACTCGATCTTAATCCTAAGCTAGCTATGAACTCCTGTTTATTCGGGATTATCCTTTGATCTACAAACGGTGAGAGTAGTCCAACAACAGCGCTCAATAAGCTTCCCATTTTGGGGATAAGACCGGATGAATAACTGGAGACATAGCCTTGTAAGATGGAATTCACTCCTACCCGATTTAGGGTTAGTAGATAGGTTGTTCTCTTAAATACTGATTCCAGGTCTTGAACAATGGGGGCCCGCTTTGTCATGATAGAGAAAGGATTTGATTCATAGGGATTATGAATCAGAATTGTTCATTAGAGGGTCAGTGAGAACTTAAGGAACAAGATGTATTCACAGGGGTAAAACGGTTATTTTGACCCAACTATGATTACGAACGACCTGTGGAGGATCAACTTACTGATTATAATTATAAAGTAGACATAATATATCTAAAGTGAGGGGAGTTCAACTATGGGATATAGTGGAGTGTCTCATTAGTTAACGAATGAGGATTAGATCGATCTAATGAGTTTAGCCGATTAATCTCGAATCGTTTGAGCCCATGATCTGCAGACTCGCAAGGTCCCCCTACTAGCTCGTAAATGGTTAAGCTTTAGAGTAGCTTGAGAAATTAATTTGAAACGTTCAAATTAAAATTAAACGGAGTTGGAGAATATATAATTAAATATGATTTAAATATATGAAGATGGTTTTGTGCAAAAATTAATTTAATATTTGATATTAAATTAATTAATTTATGAAATTAGTTTTAGAAAACTAATTTTTCAGTTTTAAATCACAATGGTTTTAAAATCAAAATTTTGATTTGAAGATAAAATTGGAAAATTGGAAAACATGCACAAAATGGAAATTTGAAGTTTTCCATTATCATCTTATTCATGCTCACACACAAACCACATCCTCTTCTTCATTAACTCCAAGCATGAGCTGCAAGCCATGTACATTTCTTCTTTGTATGTTCATCTGCAACAAATAAAGAAGAATGAAGTGATATGGATGCATGCATTCTACAGAAAATTGAGAGAAAAATTCGACTGAAGAAGAGTTCTTCAAAACTAAGTGTTGTGAGCTTCTCCTTGCATTTTACATTGCTTCAAGTTGTTCTTGAGTCTCACAACTCGGTTTAAAGATCCAAGAGGATAGTAGAGAAGATCTTGAGGTAGTTCACGGTGATCTTTGGAGAAGACTTCTACTGATTGATCGAGAAAATTAGTGAATTTATTGATCAGCATGTTTTAGTTTCTACCAAAATTAGTGAATTTGAATGCTTATTGATCCTTGTTACTCTGCTGCATGTTATACAGTCTTACATTCTGGTAATTACTTGATTCTCTTCAATTTGTTGATTTTCTTTTTATCTTTTTGGCCTTATTTTCTTATAATGACTCCTAAATGCCTCAGGGGCCATTTTACCTACAAAATTAGCAATTAAAGCAAATAATCAACACAATTTTGGAAATTAACATAGAAAATATACATCCTTTAAAAACCTATCAGTGTGGCACCACATTGTTCAAGCCTCGAGATTAGCCCTTAAGGGAGCAATTTATCTACTTACCCCGACGTTGAGGAAGGAGTGAATTCCCTCTTGTGTAGTTATGTTCCCAACTCCCCAATCAGAACAATCCCTAAAATGGTAGGTTTGTTGAGTCGGCAATCTAGCCAGTCTCACTCATACAAAACAAAGAACCACCTTCATAGGTAGGAGTTCACAACTTACTCAGGATTTAGGTCATGTTACCTATGGTGTCCTTGTGAAATGTAAGTCTCTATTATGAACGACGTTAAATAATTAGACTAAACATTTTGTGGCTGGTCTTATACAAAATCCTTTGTATAGAATATCCCCGCTCACATGTCTCCATATGAATGATCAGGATCAAATCATTTATAGCACTTTACAACAATTGTAACATTTATAAAGTGGGTCATACTTGTAGTATCACCAGGATAAGGTATCCAACCTTATCCATCTACTACAGACTATTCAGGTTATCACTTATATTGGATTTTATGTCCTAAAACTCGTAGTTTGTAAATTGATAAACATATTCTGTTTTGTTTTTCAATAAAATTGTTATTGAAATTGTAATCTTGAATCTAATAAACTAAGGGGGTTGAATTATATGGTAGAAATCATGCATTGGTTTGGATTATATGGTAGAAATCATGCATTGGTGAGATTTTGTGAGAAGGGGGTTGAAAACCTTGTGAACTTGTAAAGAAAATGTCTCAATGTTGGAGGCATGTTGTTACTTTATGTGTTTTGGCATGAAATTTTTGTTCTTATGTTTACGCCTCTCAACTATTTGTGTAAATGTCTCAATGAAAGCCAGCTATGGTTTCACTCTAATATGTCTCTTTACTACTAGATTTTGGCCTTTTTATGTGCCTATGGCCTTTGAAATTCGATTTGATTAATGGTTTTGTTGTATATGATACATTTGTTGAATTACTTGAAGTTCTAGTGCATAATTACTTGCTACCTTTTGTGATAACATCCTTAAGAAAGGTAGGAGTGAGAAGCTGAGCGATGAAGCAATTAAGGAGACACTTGGGAAGGTAATTTTTACTGTGATTTGGTGTATCTCATTTAGATGTGTTTTTACTATGTACTACAGAAGTTATTTATCTTCTGCTTTCCTTCTGTGAGAGATTACCAACAGAAGTGTTATGTACACCCAAAGAGGAAGTTCCAAGGATTAATAATTTTATCCTTAAAATCCTTGGCCATTGGACTAAAGAGATCACTGATTTTGTGCAACACAGTTCATCACGATTGATATTAATGAATCTAAATTGGCTATTTTATGGGGTGTTATTCGTTGTTGTCCATATATTGTAAAATTTCAAGCCAATTTATCCTTACTAGTGGACTTGATTGATGCACTTGATCGAATTTGTACTGTTGAAGGTAAAGTTTAATCATCTAATATGAGAGTGGTTTATTTTATCTTATTTTCTTTATGACGGTGATATTGATTAGATGGGTGTATAAGATTATCATAATAAGTACATATTGCTCTTATACAACAAGTGGAAAGGTGTTTCTTCTAGTTGAATATGGTTTTGATATTTTGTTTGTTTTTGCACATGCATACCCAAACTAGATATGTAAGATATGGCTATGGTTATCTTTATTGCACTAGTTGAGGCTACTACCACTTTTAGGTGCTCGGTTTTATTTTTCTCTTTAAGAATTACAGTTGAATTTATTCACGCTCTTTTAGGCAACATATTTGGCGTCCCTAAAGAAAATTTGGAAAGCATAATTGGTGCCACCATAGGTTCTTACCTTAAGTTGCTCTCTAGTGAGAAGGCTGGGCTTGAAGAATTAAACAGACTTGTGTACCTTGCCAAAAGATATAGAGCTCATGTTCACAAGTCTTGGTAGTTGTAGGTGATTATTTGGATTTTATTTATGGGTAAGTTGGAAATTTTTCATTCTAGACAATTTTTTCTACCTTCTAATCATTATTTCATCTCCAACCTTGGTTGTTGGAAGCATGTAGTATTCCCTTAACCGTGTTAATTATAGGCCAAGGGTCAGCAAAAGATTCTATTCTGAAGAGTTTCAAGTAGATAAGGTTGAAGATGATGTACAGGTGTTTGTAGATAATTTGCATCACCCAGATAAGGGAGTTCGTATATCTACTCTCAGAATATTGTGCCACTATGAGCCTTTGCGGTCTGCCTTCTTTACAAAGGACCCTTCAATTGATAACGAGATGGAAACTGAAAATTTGTAACAATATTATGATGATTCAGTAGGCAGTGAGGTAAGTTTGTCCATATTCCTTTATTTTCTCGTTTGACTTTGTGCTTTGGAGCTCTAGAGTCACTCTGTAATTGTGTCAAGTCCTTCATCATCTTCTCACCATTGAATCAACCCCTACTTCAATATCTACCAGCAAAAGTATTATATTATTAATCTCTAGAGTGCAGATGACCTTGTCGGCTAAAAGGATACCTGAGGCATAATTGTGTTTATTGTTGTTAAACCATTTTCTATTATTTCAAACCTCAGAAAGATCAAAAGATGGCTACACAGTTGATGAATACAATGTTCAACTCGTTGAAAGGGAAGCCTGTTTAGGTACCATAAACATAAAGTATACATGATAAATAGTTTCTATCTTTGGGAATTTCTTTATCATATGCTTTTTTCTTTTGGCAGGGTCATATATTTCAAGGAAAAGAGCCACCCCAATTTATTGCCCTCTTTCAACCTTTTGTGGAGCTCAAAGTGGTAGGCTTATAAAGCTTCTTTCTTAACTCATCTCTTTTGATTAGAATCACATTGTAGTTTCTTTTACAAGGTTCTGATGTGGATCTGAGAGGGTCCTTGAGAGACACAGATAACCATCATTTTCTTAATGAATTCTGGTGTAGGGTGGCTTGAGCTCTAGTTACAAGAAACTCATAGCAGATAAAGCTTTGGCTAATGAAACTTACACGGAAGATTTTGTTGCCCTTATTAGGATATCACAAACATCCATTCACAACAATAAAGTAGTGTAAGTTGAAGTTGTACGTAGTAGTGATTTTGATAATTTTCTTTCTATGTTAAGTGTGATTCATGATTTTTAAAATGCCTTTCAATCTTGCCTCTTGAGGTTTGAAATATATGTGTGCATACATATTCAAGATGAATGGAAATAATGTTATAACATTGTCATTGGGTCATGTTTCATGTTTATGCTGAAAGCCTGTACTAATTTGAGTCATTGCAAGTCTTATGGTAACGTCTCAACTTATGATTATCTAGGTTGCAACCTCACTGAACTCTACTGAGTGTTTTGTCCTGCAATCCGGCTCTTCTGTTTTCTCTTGGCATGGAAACCAAAGTACATTCGAGTAGCAATAGTTAGCTGGAAAAAGTTGCAGAGTTTCTAAGGGTAAGGTCTCAAACATTTTATCCGTTTATATCTATCTATCTATCTATCTATCTATCTATCTATCTATATATATATATATATTTGAATGGATACAATCTTCCGTTGCATGTGTTACGCTTACGCCCAAACCTTTATTGTTTGTGATCCTTTGAACAATAGCGGTTAGACAAAGATGCCTATAACCAAACACTAAGCTGGGGGGTCTGTTCAAGAAGAATTATGAAGGGATCCTTACTTAATAAGTGGAGAGGGACAATAAACTCATAATGTTTGTAAAATCATAATCTTTGTATTACTTGTAATTTGTGTTTTCAAGGCTTGAATTATTGTACGCCTTTTAAATTATAATTCTATAGTAGAATTTGTGGATTAAATGTAATAGATTTAAAATCCATACATGAATAATATGTCATAGCCATAGCGTTCGATGATGATGTGTCATGTTCAACTTTTTTACTGAAAAAATGGATTTAGCAAGGGAACTTTAAAAAACGGACATATTCGGACTTCAATGTCGGTTAAGAATTAAAAAAAATAGGCTTTAATGTCGGTTGCAACCGACATTGAAGGCTATGTTATTGGTGTTATTGAAGTCCTTTAATATCGGTTTAAAACCGACATTAAAGGCAACAGATATTAAAGGGCTTTAATAACACTATCTTTAATGTCAGCTGCGAACCGACATTAAAGCCCAAATTTCTTCTAGTGAAATCAGGTGATTTTTAAACCAAAAGCTTTTAAATTGAATGTAGTTTTGGTATGAGGGCTGCTATGAGGAAACTCTAAATCTAAGGCTATCAAATTTAAGGAAAACTGAGAGGTGTTCACCAGTGAGTAGACAGTCCGCGAGGTCACCCTACTAGCTCATAACAGACTAGCTCTAGAATAGCGTGATAAGTTAATTTGAAACGTTCAAATTAGAATTAAGAGAATTAGTAATTATATGAGATATAATTATATGTTTAATTTTAGAATTAAACGGAATAGGAGAATTTATATATTTAAATATGATTTAAATATATTGAGATGGATATGTGATAAAATTAATTTAATATTTGATATTAAATTAATTAAGTTTTATTTAATAATTAATTTATGAAATTAATTAAATTTTTTCATTTTAAAATGAAAATAGATTCAGTACTTGGGATCAGTAGAATTCTAAAACTAGGGAACCAACTAGTTTCACACCGGAGGAACAAATAAAATCAAAATTTGATTTTTTAAGATAAAATTGAAAAACGAAAAGAAAACAAAACACTTAAACGGAAAAAGAGGTTTTTCCATTATCCATCACCAAGTAGCTCACTCAAATGGCAATATCTTTGCCTTGTCTTCTCCAAGCATGAGCTGCAACTCATGTAACTCTTCTCTTTGCATGTTGATCTGTAATATAATGAAGAGATTGGAGTGAAAATCGGGCATGCAATCTATAGAGAATTTTAGAGAAAAATCGGTTTGAAGAAAGGTTCTTCAATAAGGTTGCTGCAGTGACCTTTCCTCTTTCATCCCTTGATTCAAGCTTGTTTTGAGTCCTACAACTCAATCTAGAGCACCAAGAGAATAGTGGAGAAGGTCTTGAGGTGGTCTACAACAATATTTGTAGAAGATAGCAGCTAGTGAAGGAGCTTTGAAGAAGTTCTACAAGAGGTATGTCTTGAAACTCACTTTTTTCTGCAAAAGCATGCTTTATATATTGCCAAAATTAGTGAATTTGAGTGCTTAGATGATTGTTGTGCTTCCGCAGCTGTTGATACAATCCTACAGTTAGTATCAGAGCATGAAATAAGCATTCAATTCGGTTTAATTTTGGTTTGGTGGGTGTTTTATATGAGAAATATGAAACTGGTTTACTAATATGGTTTTTTGAATTTTAGTTGTTTAATTCTCTTTAATTTCTCATTTAAATTTGTAATTGGCTCTTGCTTGATGAGCCTTAATGTGTTTCCAAGTTTGTAATTTATTTGAAGCCATGAGAGTTGAAATTAAGCTGTAAATCAGAGAAACAAACGAAGAGACAGAGTTGCAGTTCCAGAAAATCAGCCTCTATTCTTATCATCACTGAACTTCAGTATCTAAACGATCGTTTAGCTTCATGTGTTAGACGATGTGAAGAAAAGCGAGATGATCGTATAGCAATGGGCACTAGTCGTTGTGATGTTAAACGCTAGATGATCGTGTACCTGCGGAAGCTAAACAATGCATTCAATTTGCTATACGATAGCATTAAGCAATCGTTTAGTTTTGGCGTGGGAACTAATCGATATGTTGAATTTACTATACGATGGTACTATGTGATCATTTACCAACGATGCGCTCTAAGCGATGCGACGAAGTGCTACGCGATAGCGTTGAGCGACCGTTTAGATGCAGAGCTAAGCTATCGTGTAGATGAAGTGCTAAGTGATGTGTTGAAGTTCCTATGCGATAGAACTAAACAATCGCTTACCTACGATGTTGAACGATACGATGATGTTCTATACAATGGAGCTAAGCGATCGTTTAGCTATAGCGGATACTAAACGATGACAGGAAGCGCTAGACGATGGTGTTAAGCGATTGTTTTGTTCTATACAATAGAACTAAACAATACGATGAAGAGCTATGTGATAGCCTTGAGCGATCGCTTACTACGATTGTTTATCTTTGATCTGGAGCTAAACGATGCGTTTAGTTGCTAACGATAGCATTACGCAATCGTTTACCTCTATGCAGCAGCTAAGCGATGCGTCGAGTTGCTATGTGATAGCACTACGCGATCGCATACCTTTGTGCGGCAGCTGGGCGATGCATTGAATGCTATGCGATGGCATTAAACGATCATTTACCTTTTGCGTGCGCTAAACGATCGACTTCATGCATTAGATGATGGAGCTAAGCGATCGTGTAGTAAATTGTTCGTGCTAAACGATGGACCTACGCGATAGTGTGAGACACTAAGCGATCGTGTAGGTTCCTTCGGTACTAGACGATGACACTATGCGATAGAAGAACAATACGATCGTGTAACTTTGCTAAATGATCAAGCATTTACTAAACAATCAGAAAAAATGCAAGACGATGGTCGTCATTGCTAAAGAATGAGACTTAGCAAGATGTTGACATGTTCAAGGGCTGCCGTTCGACTAGTTCTCTTGTGGTCTGGTCCGGTTCAGCTTTGAATGGTTCTTGGCTGGTCCGGTTCAGATGATTCGGGTCCAGTTTAAGCTACTTGAGTTCGTTTTGGAGCAGTTCGAGTGGCGATACGTGTGAATTGTGATGCGATTATGGTGTGAGTTTGCGGTGATGCTTTATGCGGTGAACATGCAAGTTTTCCTAATAAGACCCAAGTATAAGCCTCACTAGGTTTCCTGGTAAGTCTAGGGTCGAACACAGGGACTACTAAGTAAATATGCGACAGTTACTTTGATTCTCTTGCGGTGGTGAAAACAAATGAGTTGGATGGTGTTTTGATTAAGAATTTTTCTTATGCGACGAAGTTTGAACGCAGAGTTGATGAAATCGAGAGTTACAATGAGTATGCGATGAAGGGGTTGAGAAGGGGTTTAGCTAACACTTCCTAAGATTATGTATAGATTATGCGATCATGCTACACACAAATAACAGCACGTCATCTCTCAATGTAGAATGCCATAATTCCTATTTTTAGGACGCATGCAATGTATACGCAAAAGTCGATAGGACTTATGTCTAAGTCTCTATTCTTGTCTATGCGATGATGAAAGATGCACACATAAAACAAGGTGACCGTATACTATCATATCCTATTTCTAGGGTGCATGCGATGTGTTAATAGCAATAGAACTTATGTCTAGCAATAGAACTTATGTCTAAGTTTCTATTTCTTGTTTATGCGATTCTAATCTGACTCTCTCAAGCCTAGATTCTTATTTAACTCTCTCAAGTCTAGATTCTATCTTTAGACTACTCTCTCAAGTATTTCTAAAGGTTGAATGACGCATACATCAGATAAGATGATCACATAAAATGTAAATCTTAAGTCATGCTAGCTAAGTACTTCTCAACCCATTTAGAAATTTAGCTACTCATGCGAAGTATGGAGAGATTGAACATAGATTGAAATGAGATTTCCATTTTTCTATAAATAAAGTACTGAATACAAAATAAAAAATGGAATTTAGAGATAAGAAGCCCAGTAAGTAATGTTTTGCTTCCCGTGGCCTTTTACACTGCTCTTGTTCACTCCAACTCTGTTCCAAATGTATATTCTTGCTTTCGCAAGTGTTGGCCTCTCTCCTTTGCAATGCTTTCCGACAGTCTCTCCATCTATCCAGGAATAATCTCTCGGCTCCCTCGTCTCCTTACTCTTCTCCGTCCTTTAAATATAAGTATGAGTATGTACGTGAACAGACTAACGACTCTCTAACTTGTATATTTCTCGATATATTTGTTATAATGGCGGCCTTCGGTATTTATAGAGCTCAAGGTGAAGCAGCCTTCCTTTCTAATGATTGCAATGATGGGCGGTCATTAAATCCCCTACTCTGATGTGCCGATTAGTGGTCATCAAAAGTTGAGTGTACTTGCTATAGTGTGGCTTTAACGGCTTGTCAACTAAATTCGGATTCGACCGTCATCAACTTTCTGTCCCATCATGATTTATTATATTGTCACCTTGATGTGCAGTCTTTATGCGGCAATCTTTTTAAGAAGCTTCTCACGACCGCATATGATCGCATGGCTTTGCGATTGCAATCTTCAAGTGCGCTGACGCCTAATTCCTTTGGATCACAATTTTACTTGCACCATTGCATTTTTCCTACACAAGATAAGTAAATTAACTGCTTTTATGCGATGAGCGCATGCGATCGCAATTCCTTTCAGTTTAGCACTTTTGGACATGATACTGCTTATTTTACCGTTGCATTCTCTCATTGTTTTACTTATTTGAGCTGTAATAGCTTGTATTTCTACTCGTTATCATGCGGTCCGGGAGCGGTTCAGAAGCTATTTTGTAATAATTAGGTTTTGTTTGCTTATTTGAGCTGTAATAACTTGTATTTCTACCTATCAATCTGTGTTTAATTATTTATGCATTTGATGTATGTTATAATTAAATAAATATTGAATGTGCATATAGTACGCCATTTAGATGTAAAATCCCACCATAGGAAGCATGTTACATGCATTGAAAGTATGTTATAATTGTTAGAATATATAGTATACATGTTAGGGTTTCTTGTATTTAATATAAATGTTATATTAAATGTTGAATGCCTCATGTATATTATGAATGTTTAGCATGTCTAAAGTATTATAAGTTGTTATAAAATTGGGTTAGACATTTAAAATCCATAAACAACAGCTGCATGCTCACGTAGGTTGACCACCTGTTTTAATTGTTAAAACTTATAAAACCTAGGTTAGAAACTCAACCGGTATATAGTCCTGTTTAAGGATGGGGGTACTTAAGTTGACGATTTATGGAACACCTCCTACTTGGGGATTAGGGCCGAATAATTGAGCGTTGGTTATTGGTGACGGGAAATTGGAAGTCAATTTTACTCGACAACCAACTTCCCTTGGACACGGTATGCAATGCATATTCCTAAGATATGCGCTGATAGTCATGCGTTGATGGTCATGCGTTGGAATGAATATGCGTTAATAAATGTATGCGATGACCATGCATTTTGCCACAAGTTTTCTTGCATTCACACCTAGTATAACATGGACGCAAGTTTCTCGGGTAATCTGAGGTCAAACACAGGGACTTGTAACTGTGGTGATGTGCATGCAGTGGTTGAATAAAATAATGGAGGGGATATTGTTACATTAATCCTACTCCTACTCCTATTTAACAGACAACGCAATGAGAATATACATGAAAGGTAGAGATGCGGCAAACCTTGACATGAAATAAATGTATGGGAAATAGATAAAATGCGGAGATGTTTTCATTGCAACCCTTAAGAGTGACTGCGAGGGCAACTCTAGTCAACGCAAGTCAATGCACTCATGCTACACTCATGCACGGCAAATCATTTTCCAACGGAAATGTGGTGCTCCTAAGTCTAGGACGCATGTGTTGAATGCAAAGTGTCCATAGAGTTTATTCCTAAGGCTCTACTCTTTTCCTATGCGATGATACAAAATGCACACAACGCGGCGGTGACCGCACTCAATCGTATCCTATTTCTAGGATGCATGCGATGCGTTAATAGCAAATAGTGCTCATTCCTAAGCGTCTGTCTCTTGTATTATGTGTTCTAATCTGACTCTCCCGAGCCTAGATTCTGACCTAACCTTCCCAAGCCTAGATCTGGTCCTTAGACTACCTTCTCGAGTATCCCTAATGGACGAATGAAGCATACATACTACAAGAAGTTCGCATGAACTTGGTTGACGCAAGGTTGCTACTATCCCTAGTGAACAATACAAACCTTGCTTAATGCATCCAACCACTTACCTTCTCGGGCAGTTGATTGTTGTTGACTTTACTCATAGACAAGCAGTACGTTAGCCTATAGACAGGTATTGCAGCAGCTTCACACTAAGTAAATAAGGTTACTCTCACACTCGAACAACGCACACCTCTCGGTGGGTTGCTACATGCTTCATATCCCTAATCCACATGACTAAGTATGCAATACCCAGGAAATCCCACTAAATGTTGCAATGAAAGTAAAGATGCTAAGCAAGAAGATGGAGATGGAGTCGAAGGAACAGAGAAAATTGAAAACAATTGTATTAATCCCTTAATTCCAAATGTCTTATAGTACATTATAGAAAAAGAAAGGAAAAGAAATGACCGGATGGAAACACGTCAAGGCTGCCGGTGGTGCCATGATGGGCAGAGGAGTTGATTCTCTTGAGATCTAACTCTGGTTGAAGGCTTCAGTCATCACTTGGAATGGATGAAAGAGGTGAAGAACTCTTAGGCATCTTCTCGTGCATTTTATCTGGATCGCGGGGAAAATCCTCGGTTGAAGGATAATCTCCGAATGATTGAATTTCAGCTCTTCGGCCTCTATTTATAGAGCTTGGGTTGCTGACAGCATTAATTGGACTCTCTGAGTCTGACATTCGGCGCATTCGTCCTTTCTGAACATCTGCCACTAACGGTGTGGTAGGTGAAATGTCAACATCATCTTTGGATTTTCTCGATGTAGATGTGTTGATGCATTCATTTCACCTACCTTGCGTTAATCCCATTAAAATGCTTTGTCGCATAGCCACAATCATTCAATGGCCGCATTCGCTTAATACCGCAACTTTACACGATGACCACATTAGCACAACTCCCAACTCCCATGCGATGGACGCATACAACTGATTACCGCAACATCCCTGCGTTGATCGATGCGTTTGCCTTCGCGCTGGAGTGTTTCTTCGCATGCGGTCATCTATGCGATGGTCCAGTTTCCACATTTGCGTTCATTTCCTGCATTAGCTACAAAGATAGAACATTGAACGCATAATTAACGCAAATAATGAGTTAGCTGAGTTTCAATATGCTGATCGACGCAAGCTCATATTCTTGTGAATTTCTATCATGATCGACGCATGTTCTGCCTAAAAACCTTCATAATTCTAAGTCAAAGGCCTAAGATGACATGCATTTCTGCATGTCATTAGTTACCGATTTTATGAGTATACGTGAGTGATGTGAGGTAATAAAATGGTTTATCACCTAGACATCATAGGTTAAAATCCAATTATAAGAGTTATACTTGGATAAACCACATAGACTTAGGGTTGTTTTATTAGCCGAAAAGAACCTAAGTATAAATATACCCAAATAAAATACTTCAGTGGCAGTTTAATACTTCTATATGATAGAGTTATTAGAAAACTTCAATGGGAGATTAATAACATATATGATACGTTATTTTTAGCTCTCACGTCTCTAAGAGTTTACAATCCAGATTTAAGCGGTACTTCTATCACCTTGGGAGTGACCTCCTTATGGAGAGTATTTTTTTAGCTTAAATCTAGATTTCGGTGAATAAGAGAAAATTATTCAAATATAAGTCTATTATACGATAAATAGATTTCAACTGCCACATCACCATATAGTTTATTCTGTGAGATTCATATGATGCTTCGTGTCACCCTTGGAATGACCTCCCTACGGAAAGTGTTTTGTATGAGTCAATATCAAGGTAAACAGAGGAAGTAGTTCATAGTAAGTGGGTGAAGGATATGTGTCAATATATCCTATAGTCTCCTTCATTAGTCTGAACCATGAGTTTTCTATGTTGCGCCTGCTAGTTAGCTTTAAGTGGCCCTTTGCTAGTCGTTTAGCAACGACTATCACCATGGTGGGTTGTAACATAGGATTCGGAACAACCCAGGCTTTAGTAAAATGAATAGAGTTTTATAGTTCCGTCTTGGATATTGTCTTCTATTTTGGAGGTAAGTTCATATCGTTCTATAATATTTGAAAATGGTGAGTCACACTTACAAGAATTACTAACTTGTTAGTAAAGATCTTGACCGAAAACGATAACTAAATGACTATAGGAATAAGAGTTATTCTGGGGATAGTTTTTGGTCAAAATTGTTTGTTTTAGTGAATGAGTATCTGACTGCCCCACGGTAGCACATATTCTGACTTACTAAAATATCATTGCAAATAAATAATGGTTATGGGTACATTATTATTTTTTGATAAAAATTGATTTTGGATTTAGTTACAATTTGTTAATTAGAATTTGTTTGAATTTTATCAGCATGTCGAATTCTAGAATACTCACTTCCGATATTTTTAACAGTAAAATCAAATCAACAAACAAATTACTAGCGGTTGATTGCACCAACAGAGGATTGTCCTCTATCTCCCAATTCATCTAAAATTATGAATTATATAGATGAGAATGTTGAATTCGAACAACAAATTAAATATGATTTACTTGTTATCGAAGCATATTTAGTGGAAAACGATCAAATCTCGATAATTGATTCAGGTGCCGCTAATCATGTATGTACTTTCTCATTGGAAATAAGTTCCTGGAGACAGTTGACTGAAGGTGAAACAATCTTTAAGGTAGGGATCAGGAAGATTGTTTCAGCCAAAGCAGTGGGAGATATGAAGTTATTTATAGGAGATAAGTACATTTATTTGAAAAATGTATATTATATTCCTTCTATGAAAAGGAATCTAATTTATGTCTCCTGTTTGCTAGAACAAAATTATAAACTTTATTTCGAAAATGGTGAAGTGTTCATCAAAATGGGTAATAAACAGATTTGCTCAAAAAAATTAGAAAATAACTTGTACATGTTAAAACCAACTGAGGTCAAAGTTGTTTTGAACATAGAGATGTTTAAAACTACTGGGACTCATAAGAAAAGGAAGATTTCTCCAAATGCCTATCTTTGGCATTTGAAACTGGGTCATATAAATCTTAATAGGATTGAGAGATTAGTTAAGAACAGTCATCTAAACAAGTTGGAATACAGTTCATTACCACCATGTGAGTCCTGTCTTGAGGGTAAAAATGACAAAATGATCCTTTTCTGGAAAAGGTCTTAGAGCCAAAGAACCCCTAAAGTTGATTCGTTCAGACCTTTGTGAGCCTCTAAATGTTAGAGCAAGAGGAGGGTATGAATATTTCATCAGTTTTGTAGATGATTATACTAGGTATGGGCATGTTTACCTAATGCATCAAAAGTCTGAATCTTTTGAAAAGTTCAAAGAGTATAAGGCTGAGTTTGAAAACCAATTAGGTAGAAAGATTAAAACACTTCGATCGGATCAAGGTGGTGAGTATATGGACATAGAATTCCAGAACTATTTGATAGAACATGGAATTCATTCTCAACTCATAGCCCTTAGCACACCTCAGCAGAATGGTGTGGCAGAAAGGAGAAACAAAACCTTGTTGGACATGGTTTGTTCCATGATGAGTTACGCTCAGTTACCAAATTCTTTTTTAGGACACACAATTGAGACTGTGGTGTATATTTTGAACATAGTTCCCTCGAAATGTGTTTCTGAAACACCTTACGAGCTCTGGAGAGGATGTATAGGAAATCTAGATTACTTCAGGATTTGGGGTTGTCCAGCACATGTGTTGGTGCAAAATCCTAAAATGTTGGAACACCATTCAAAAGTGTGCCTATTTGAGCGATAGACTACACAATGGCGCTACACGATGAGCATGAACGCTACACGATAGGCTAAGCATTGGACGATGGGAGTGCATGATAGATGCAGACGCTGGGTGATGTCATTGCACGATAAGCAGATGGGTTACACAATAGGCAGATGCGTTAGACGATAAGGCATCGATGCTACACGATGGGTGCAACAGCTATGCGATGGGTTATGCGCGAGATCGTTGAGAGCGACAGTTTACTAAATGATTGATCTACACGATGGGGCATAAAATTAAACGATGGTCGGTCATGATACATTGTACTACACGACAAGGATCTGAGAGCTGTGGGCTGGAAAAGTTAACCAGACATATGATGATCGAAGGAAATTCCTGAAGACCATGCAGTTTGAGCTGGGCGAAAGAGGAAACATGCAAACCGACTAAATTAAGCTAGAAAAAAAGGAAGGAGAGACTTCAAACAAGAGGTGGCGAGGTTGGGCGTGGGCAGATTAGGAGAAGAACGCCTGGACATGATTAAAGAAGGAGGTGTCAAGTTAAGGTGAAAGGTTAAATGCTTATAAATAGGGCAAATTACTTCATTTCAATTCACAAAACATTTCAATTTTGAAAGATCACTTAAAAAGGAGTAAGTGAGAGTAAATAAGAGAAATCCGTGTATTGAATGGAGGAGAAGCAGCATTGATTGAACCGTGATCAAAATAGTGGCGTTGGAAAAAGCAGAGTGTATAGACAGATGCCTGGGCCAAGTTTAAACGATGAGTTATTCCAAACTACTCATGCAAATCAAGTGATTTTTAAACCAAAAGCTTTTAAATTGAATGTAGTTTTGGTATGAGGGCTGCTATGAGGAAATTCTAACTCTAAGACTGTCAAGTTTAAGGAAAACCGAAAGGTGTTCACCAGTGAGTAGACAGTTAGGCCAGGTAGAGTGAACTTGAGACTTCAAACTTTCAAGAAGGAATCTCGAGGCGAAACTTTAAGGTAAGCTAGTTAAGACATTTTTTGAACATTTTTGTAGAAGGAAATGTCTTAAGATAACGTCTGGAAGGATGAGTAATCTAAGCTTGAAATTGAATCTGAAATAAGGTTCAACAAGAGATCAAGGGAAACCGGGTGAACTGGGAAGGAAAAGCAACCCCAGTGGATCACTGTGAGTGGTTTCTTATTTTAGTCTTTTAGCATGTTCTGAATTAATATGCTATAGTTTATGAATGAATACTTATACCATGAGGTGAGCATGAGATTGGGATAGTCAGGGGGTTAACAAACCTAGCGCCTGAGCCCAAGATGAGACCTCACAGGATGGTTAGGGGACCGAGAAGTCTAGTTCTTGAGCCTGTGGGGGAAAACCTTGCATGGGATGCTCAGAGGGCCAACGGGCCTAGCTTCTAAGCCCATGAAAGGGAGGTCTATGTGCACATAGGTTAATGAATGTTTGTAGATGTGAAATATTAACTATCTACTGAGTGTGTAGATAGGTTTATGAAAAGCTTCATTCAAGATGGAGGTTTGCGTAGTAACCTTATGATATGATGTTTATAAGTTGAAACAGACTTATAATTATGATTCCACTCACTGGGCTTCAAAAGCTCATGTTTTATTTTCGTGTTTTCCTCATAGGTAGCAAAAGAGTCCAGGTTGCAGGGAGTGGTCAAGGTTTGCCTCAAGATAAAATTAGTACTAAAGAAGTTTTGTAGTCGGGATGAGCCTATAGTTGTAAATATAATTTAGAAACTTGTAAACTGGTTTCCTAAAAAAAATATGTGATTTCGTTTATTCCATTAAGTTTTCCGTTGCAATATTAAATGTTTTTAAAAGGAAACTAGTAAGGAACGGGCAATTGGTGTCCTTAAAGAGTGACATCTGTTGTTATCACGCCTCCTCTTAAATAAGAGACGAAATCTAGGAGGAGGGGTGTGACACTTCGTTTGTAGCACTTTACAATTCTTTGTAACAACTACAGAGTGGGTCGTATCCGATAGTGTTACCAGAATAAGGCACCCAACCTTATTCGTATACTATAGATCATTTTGACTATTTACTCAAACTTGATCCACTTTTATGTCTCTACATAAAGTTCAGGTATTCCTGTAATAGTCATGGATCTTTTAGTTTAATGAATTTATTTCTAAAACGAAATAAGCAATTCATATATTCAATAACAACTTTATCAATTTACAAAATAAGTTTATTGTTTAAAAACCACAAGTTTGAGGACATAAAATCCAACATATAAGTAGGCCTAGAATCACAGCGTTGTTCTTCAACATTTCCAGAAACGTGCACGCACGAGGATAGTTAGTCAACTGAACTGGTTTTGTCTAATTTTAGCTGATTCCAGCTAGTTCAATGTTTTTGTTTGGTTCGAGCTGATTCCAGCCAGTTCAACCTTTCTTTCTTTTTCTTTTTTTTTTTTTCTTTTTGGTTTGGTTTAACCTAGTTTCAAGTCTTGAAGTCTGGTTTAGGGGATTTTCAGCTGGTTTGGGCCGATTCGAAGTGTTCGAGAGCAGTTCAGAGCTGAGGCTGAATTATTAATGTAATAATTTAGTTGTTTTCTTGCTTAGGATGTTAAAACTGGTCCACTTAAATGTGTGTTTAATTAATTATGTATTATGAATGTATGTTAATTAAATTAAATCTTAATTATGCATTATGAAAGTATGTTTAATTAAATTAAATCTTGTTTGTGCATAAAGTATGTCATGTAGATTTAGAATCCCACCATAGGAAAGCATGTTATATGCATTGAAAGTATGTTATAAATGTTATAATATATCATATGCATGTGTAGGATTTCATGAGTATTAATATAAGTTGTTATATTAAATTATGAAATGTACGATGTATGTTATAAAGAATGTCTAAGTTATAAGTATTATAAAATGAATTAGACATTTAAAATCTATACCAAAGATAAATGCATGCTCACCTAGAGTTAACAAATACAACTTGTTTTAATAGTTAAAATAGGTCGTTATCTTGTTAAACTTTGGTTACAATCTCAGTCCGATAAGATCCTGTCAAAGGCTGGAGGTACTTAAGTTGACGGTTTATGGAAAACCTACTACCTGGGGATCGAACCGATTCTTGAATTTTGTTAACCCAATTTTATGAGATTGTGTGAGCAGTGTGAGGTGATAAATGGTTATCACTTAGACATCGTAGGTTAAATCTAATATAAAAATTATACACAGATAAACACCTAGAGTTAGGTTATTTTAAATAGCCAGAATATACCTAAGTAAAAGTTTACCTAAACCATATAGAACACTTCAGTGAGAGATTAATGATATATATGATGTATTATTTTTAGTTTTTACATCCTTAAGAGTTCACACCGTGAGATTCCTGCTCGGCTTTGTGTCGTTTTTAGGTGAACGCTCCATTTGGAAAGTGTTTGCATAGGTCAATAGCAAGGTGAATAGGGGAAGTTGTTCATAGTATGTGGGAGAAGGAAGTGTGTCACACATCCTACGGTCTCCTCTATTAGGTTCCAGCGTGAGATTTCCATATTTCGCTTGCAGTGTCGTTTTAGGTGATCACCAATTCAGAAGGTTGTGACTTAGGGATCGGAACAACGCAAACCTAAAAAATGGATAGCATCTCTTAGGCTCGTCTTCAGCATTGTCTGCCCTTCAATAGCTTGTTGATACCGATCTCTGAGATCAGAAAAAAGGGCGGGTTACACTTACAAGAATTACTTAGTGCTAGTAAATTCTTGACCAAAAAGCGATAACTAAATGCTATAGATATAAGAGTTATTCTGATATTAGTATTTAGTCAAGAATATCTTAATTTAGTGAAAGAGTAATTGACTACCCCTCAGTAGCGGTTATTCTGATTCACGAAAGTATCGTTGCAAATTAAGAAGATATGGGTAAAGGAACTCTTATATAAGAGTACCTATGAGCAAGAGCAAGGTCGTTTCAATTTCATTGCGACAGAAATACCGTATTCACAAACATACATACAAGTTATGCATCACAGAATAAATTACGGGATGCTTTTAACAATAAATACAAAGGACTGAGAGACTCACCTTTGAAGAACACTTCTTCTGTCTTTCTTTCACTCTCGTCAAGGAACAGCACCTCTCGCTGTCGCTACAATGCCAAGCCAATCGTCTACCAAATCTTGCTGTTGCTCACCACCGAACGGTCTTCTACACGAACAAGCAGTAAGAAGAACACCACCACTCAGTGACTTTGGTATTCTCGGAGTGAGAATCTAGGTGGTGTGGGCTCTGTTGAATTTGGTAGAGGGAAAGAGGAAACACGATCATATTCAATGACCAAGCAAGTAGGAAAGGTGTATAATCTTGCTCTCACGTGCGATCGTTTAGTAAAAGCTATACGATCATTTAGGTCGACTGCACGTGTACACGATCATTTAGGAAAACTTGAGCTATCGTGTATGCTCTCGCTAGCTAAAGGATGGGTGATAACGAGCAGAAATGCACGTTATTATAATGCAAAGATATAAAACAATGTGGGTATGCAACGATAAAAATATACAAAATCATGTCCAAAAGCATTAAGTTGAGAATATTGCAATCGCATGCGCCCATCGCATTAAAGCATCTAATTTACTTATTTTGTGTAGGAAAATGCATTGGCGCAAAGCAAATTGAGAGATGACATGCTGTTGTCTGTGTGTAGCATGATCGCATAACTTGAACGCAATCATAGGATGTGTTAGCTAAATCCCTTCTCAACTCGTTCCCCGCATTCTCATTGTAACTTTCATTGTCATCAACTCTTTACTCAATTCTACCGCATAGGATTTATACTTTAAACAATACATCAACCACTTATTTGTATTCGTCACTGCAAAGGAATAAAAAATTTACCAACGCATAGTATCTCAATAGTCCCTGTGTTCGACCCTGAACTTACCAGGAAACCTACTAAGGTTTATACTTGGTTTTACTAGGAAAACTTGCATATGCAACTCATAATTCACCACCTAATTTCATACCATTATTTCATCACATTCACAACGCATCAATGGGCAATGTACAATTCGTGAAGCAATTGTCCGATCTCTTTGCAAAATGAAAACTATTTTCATTTTATCCTTCAATTACAAAAACTGAATGTAACCTCTCATTTCACATACGGTTATGAAGAAAAACCACCAACAATTATCTCATAATTGTTTAATTCAAAATAAATATAATCATATTATATTTGTAACCTATAGTTTTAATATCACATCATATGCAACATATAAACCGTAGTCATTTTTTCCTCTACTAGATAGAAATCATATTTATATCATTTTCCTCCAATTAATATATCTTATATATCATGTCAACTATATCATATATAATTGACCAGTTTAATCATATCATATATAACCAAACTCCCTATTTCCAATTTGAACACTTCAAACTGAACCAAAAACTGATTCTCAACTTGAATCCATTGAGCTACCAAGGGGACCTTATGGACTGTGGCTTGAAGCTCCAACGGTACGTGAATAGCTAACTAAACTCTTTAACCACGAGGTCCACCATCCTTTAACTGTCAGACATTCCACTAAAGACCGACAGTTGCACTCTTCTCACCACATATATATTTCTGTGTCCATCGGATATAACCAGTCAACAGTAAGATAACCCTTCATAGATGCTCATAAGTATAGTTGGGCCAATTTACCGTTTTGCCCCTATGTTATATCTAACTTCTTAAGTACCACTAATCCCTCTAATGAACAATACAACATAGTACTACTATGTGTGGACACCTCTCGGGCTATGAGAAGGTGTGTGGCGCCACATCGTTCAAGCCTTTAAAGGAACAATCTATCTACTTACCCCTGCTTCGGAGAAGGAGTTCCATCTTGTGTAGCTGAGTTCCCAGTTCCCAAATCAGACGAATCCCCAAAGTGGTAGGTTTGAGTCGGCAATCTGGCCAGTTGCACCCATGCAAATCAAAGGACCGCACTCAAATGCAAGAGTTTCCAACTCACTCAGGATTGAGGTCATGTTACCTATGGTCATCTTAGTGAAGTGAAGTCTCTGTCATGAGTGGCGTTATATAACGAGACTATAACACTTCGTGGTCCGGTCTTATACAAACTCCTTTGTATAGGACGCCTCCACTCGTATGTCTCCACATGAATGATCAGGATCAAGCCATCTATAGCAAGTCATAACATTTATAACTGTTCTACAAAGCAGGCCGCATCGTAGTGTCACCAGGATAAGATTTCCCTCCATTATCCATATACTACAGACCATTTTAGTTATCACTTAAGACATGATCCACCTGTATGTCTCCACATACATGTTTAAGTTACGACGACAATAAAGTATCTTAGTTTATTGGTTTGTGGTAAAGCAAAAAAATATCCCATGTTTCATAGACAACAGTGAAAAAAATATCATATATTATTACATCACTAGCATTTGTTCAATACAGTGTTTACAAACTACAGAACCCAACCAGAGTTTAGGGCATCAACCCCAATAGTTCGATCTAACTAAGAATGATGAGGCACTCCAATTAAACATGGTTCTTTTGGAAGAACACCATGAGATTGCACATCTTCGGGTTACAAAGTATAAAAATCGGCTTGCTTGATATTATAACTCTAGTATGTGCAAGCAGAGGTTTAGAGTAGGTGACTTAGTTCTTTCCGAGTCATACCTAACACTAAGAACCCTAGTAGCAGAGATTTGGGACCAAATTGGAAGGGCCCTTATCAGGTGGCAAAGGTTATCCGATCTAAACCTATAGCTTAGTTGATTTGAGTGGAAAAGTTTGTCTCACCCGTGGAATTTTGAGCATCTGAAATTTTAATTTCAGCAGATTTATTTTTATATTTTTATAATGAGTGTTTTTGTATTTTTCAGCTTTACTTCAAACTTACCACAAAAATTTCATAATTTCTTTTAATTCAAGTAATGAAAATTATCTTCTTCATGTTTGTAATGAGCATTTTGAATCTTCGAACTTACTTAGGAAACGTTTTCTCTCGTGAATAAAAATCACTCGTGCATGAGTGAGGAGCAAAGAGTGCTAAACTTGTCAAGGAAAAGGCTGAAACTACAAATTTAGATAGGTTGAGCCGCAAGCTTGAGCTGCAATTGTAGGCAAGCTACAAGTTTGAGTAAACAAAAGTTAAAGTTGCAAGTTTTGGTAGGTCGCGAGCTCGAGCTGTAAGTAAAAGTTCGATACAAAGCTCAATAACTAAAAGCTGAAATTGCAGGTTTCATTCGACCAAGTTGTAAGCTCGAGCTGCCAGCCCAAGCTACAAGCAAGTTTACATGTTCTAATTACACAACGACAACTAACAAAAATTAAAAGTTGAAGAATTTAAAGGAAAAAAAAACTATTCAGCTATGTTTCCAATGCTACATAGTTCTGCTAAGGTCATTGAGTTAGGCAAATCAAAGACACCTTGAAGGAACGTTTAAGTGAAGTTCAAGATGTCATGTTGAGGGGCAGTTGACAGAGGTTGGCTCGCAAAAAAACTTACACTATCGATGCTTCGATTCTCATCTTCTTACCAAGCATTAACTTTAGATTGAAATAAGCTATAGTCAACGTCAAGGTATTTTCCTTTAACAATACCCATAGCCAATGTGACTCCATATTGAAAGCAATCGTCCTCCATCTAACACTAGGCTTCTGTTTTTTCGAAGCTTTCAACCAAGTATTTACATCTGATAGCTTGGTCCAAGCTTCTTGCAATTTTGTCTCAACAGTAGATAACTTTTCCTTTAGCTTGTCAATCGAAGCACCATATTGTTGGAATGTACCAACACACAGTGGAAGTGAAGAGGATCAATAAGAACTTTAATTGATTAATTTTGGCAGAAACGAAAACATGCTTTAACAGAATTTAATGGGTTTTAAGACATACCTTTGAAGAACCTTTGAAATCTCGATTTCCAGCTGCAAATTTCTCCAAATCTTTGTGCAGATCACCACAAGATCTTTCCTACTATTCTCTTGGTGCTCTAGATTGAGTTGTGGGACTCAAAATAAGCTGGAATCAAAGGGAACTTGGAGAATGCTCACAACAGCAACCCAAAGGAAGAACACCTTCTTCACACGAATTTTTAGCTAAAATTCTATCGGTTGTCATGCCTCAAATTCACTCCAATCTCTTCAATATATTGCAGACCATCATGCAAAGAGAATCGCTGCATGGAATGCAGCTCATGCTTGGAGTAATTGAAGCTTGAAGATAATGGGTTGTTTGTGAGCTAGTTGAAGATGGAGTTGGAAAAACTCATTTTTCCATTTGTGTAATTTTTCTATTTCCAAAATCTATATTTTGATTTTAAAATCTTATTTGATTTAAATATCAAAATTTATTAATTTTACAAATTAATTTCATAAATTAATTTTCTAATAAAATTAATAAATAATTATTTAAAAATTTTAAATAATTCTAATTAATTTAATATCCAATATTAAATTAATTTTACACGAATCAATCTTCATTTATTTAAATCATATTTAAATATATATTCTCCAATTTCGCTTGATTCTAATTTGAACGTTTCAAATTAACTTATCACACGCTACTCTAGAGCTAATCCATTTTCGAGCTAGTAGGGGGACCTCGTGCTCCAACGATCCGAGATTAAACGGATAAACTCATTAGACCGAACTAACCCCCATTCGTTAACTAATGGGTCACTCCATTAAAGCCCATAGTTGAACTCCCCTCATTGTAAATCACTCGATATAACTATGATTAAGTTAACCCTTCACAGGTTGTTCGTAATAACGACTGGGTCGAATCTCTGTTTTACCCCCGAAATTACCACTACTTCCTTAAATCCCACCGATCCCCTAATGAACAATTGATTCGTGATCCAATCAACAAAACTGAGTCCCTCTCGGGCCAATTAGAGGGTGGGGCCTCTTGTTTAAAACCCAGAATCAACACTTAAGGGAACAACCTCTTTACTATCCCTAAAAGCGGGTAGGAGTGAATTTCATCTTGCACCCAACGTCCCCAGCTATCTATCAAGTCTTACCCCTGAAATTGGAGGTTATTGAGCCGACGCTGTTGAGCCAACCCTCACCTATGCAAATCTAAGGATAATTCCAAATAAATAAAAGTTCATAGTTAGCTCAGGATTAAGGTCAAGTTACCTTGGTCATCACTTTGAAATAGTCAGTCTTAAATAGTAAACAGCGTTATAAAGTAAAAGTTATTGATTTCGTGGTTCAATCTTGTACAAACCCTTTTGCACATTGAACGAATTAGGATCACTTCGTTTGTAGCACTTTACAACTCTTTGTAACAACTACAGAGCAGACCACATTCAATAGTGTTACCAGATTAAGGTACTCAACCTTATTCATATACTATAGATCATTTTGACTATTTACTTGAACCTGATCCACCTTTATGTCTCCACATAAAGTTCAAGTACTTATCTAATAGTCAAGGGACTTTTAAGTTTATTGGATTTCTAATAAGCAAAACATTTATTCAATAACACCTTATTGAATTTTTAGAATAAGTTTTATTGTTTACATACCACGAGTTTTAGGACATAAAACCCAACACATACTTAGATAGAAGTGTCACCAAAGATTTTTTATAATTAACAAGTCTGGTGGACGCTTCAACATATAGATCTAAAACTCGGTCAAATTCCCCCTAAGAGACAGATTTCGTCTGAGAAGCTCCATCTCCTCACGCAATATCGGATGATTTTACTTGTGATATTCCACCTCATCACTCAAATTCTAACAGAACAGCAACATCTCATAGGACGCCTGAAGAAAAGAAACAAGAATGATGGGAATATATATATATCTAGCTGAAAAAAGTGAGGATATGATTTGTTAAAGTCCTTTACCATGTGGAGGTTCTGTTAAGCCTGTGCGATACCTGATCTTGAGTTGACGTGCCATTGGGTCAACACTTTTTTGTTCACCCCTAACCATTGGGTCATAGCTTGAGTCAAGTACGCAGCCTCGTCACTTTCAGACTCGTATGGACCATTGAAGTTGAAAGGCTATAGGGAAGATGAGTTGGACCCTTCACAAGTTGAGGGAGTTAGAATGATCAAAATTTGGTCAAAAATATTGTGATGAGGAAAGGTACGAATAAATGATGTCAGAAAGGTAGTTCGTCAGATGAACTCTGAATGGGGATATACCCAATCGGTGCACCCATAAAAGTTATGGGAATGGAGTTTGTAGAGCAAATTTGTGGAGTAGTTTGCCCTAGTTCTCAGCCTGGCTTCCATTTTTTGACACATAGTTTGGTGGGGAGTCATTTCTAAAAAGAAAAGAGTTAGATAAAGCTCCAAAATATCTCTATGTTATAATTTTTTTTTTAAAAAAAAAAAACAGTCAAACAAGATAGGTCTAACTAAGAGGTCGAGCTCAAAGGTATCAAGTGATTTTTGCTAAACCAAGCTCAGACCGTAGCGGATTAGATTGTCAATCGATAAGACTAAGTCCCGAAAGGCGGCAACTGTGCTGGTCAAGGCAAGCTTCCAGTCAACTGTACAAAGCAAAGGAAAAAAACTGTTAGAATGAGTTGTAAAAGCTAGTCCCGATCGAGTGAATGCATGAGAAACTCACTAAAAATCCCAAACTCGATCAGGACCAAGAAATAGAAACCTCCATAGTCTGATGTAAGCTAGTTGCCACTGATAAAAAATCTAATTTTCTTTCCACCCTTTGTAGCAGTGGGGCACAAAATGATGAAATTTCCTTTACGAGTACTAATATAATAAGAATTAAATGAGGATTTTATTTTTAAGAGTATGAAGGGACATGAATTCCTCCATCGTAATGGGATTTGGATTCCCTAACTAAAGTCAAAGAATGTAACAACCTAACAGTACACAGTAAGAGTCGGGAAATAGTTGAAAGGGCGCTACATTTACATAAGTTAAAAACTGTTAAATAAAAGGGTGGGGTGGAAGCCTGACTCCATAGGTGAGCATTGTGGGATAAAAAGCTACTTCACCTAAAGGAGGATTACATGGTTCCTCGTCTAAAGAAGGGATTTCATACACACATAATCAGGAATCTCAAATGTATTCCTAAAAGAATTTAAAATCATGGTTAATGGACCCGAGGAGGGAATGTGGGGAACCAAATCGTTATTACGGAACCTATGTCCCCTCTGGATATGATTTTGAGGCCTTTGATTGGGGATCGACATCATCGAAGTCGGTTGATACATTGACCCTAAAAAGCTAAGGATTGAATGTTCTCAATGAATAATGATAAGAAAAATTAGAGATTAACTTGAAAGATGGGAGAAAGGTTAAGAAATGAAATGTGGTGAATTTTGATGACTAAATGAATCCTTTTTATAAGTAAATTCGACATGAAAAACAAAAAATTTACCAAGGTCAAGCTTAAAGAAATGGATGCCTTAAGAGTTTGAGAAAGAGCTCTTGAGCTAGACTCCGTTTAAAAGCTATACACAGCCCAACTCAAGAGAGAGGCAACTGTAGAGGGTGAAATTAAACCTAGTTAATTAAATTAAAGCCAAGATTAGGGCGGAGATAATCGAGAGCCCATTATGGGCAGTGTATCTCATTTAGGCCCAAGTTAAAGAAAATGACCTTAGCTAGTTTGACTCATTTAAAGCTAAGAGAGAGGATCGAGCTAAAAAAGAAAATCGAGCTAAGAGAATAGCTCGAGCTAGGAGGTCGAGCCAATAAACTTTTAGGTGGCTTTTAGCCATTTGAGAGCAGTAGTGGTGAATGCTATCTAGTTATTCAAATAAGTTAAATTAAAGTATATATATATATATATATATAAAAGTAGGAATGTCAGAAGAAACTTTTTTGGATAGGAATGTCAGAAGAAACTTTTTTGGACAATACTAATCTTGATTCTTCATATAATACCTAAATTTCCCTTTATATACTTAAGAAAATCACGTACCATAATGTAAAAATAATAGCAAATGGTTGAAACAATTTAAAAAAGAAAAATCAGGTACCATATTAAATATATTGATTGCCTCTTCCATTTTGTTGTTAGTGGCATTTAGGTATAGTTTTTAAAAATCAATTATCCGAGAGGAAATGCTTTTTAAGTGATATCAAAATGGTCGATATCCTGTTACTCTTGATTTTCTCTTTTTAAAGAAAAATATAATCTTTTAATTCAATTAATTTTTAAACCATAAATCTGTCTCAGGCAAAAATTCCCTCTTCTTCAGCTATTTATTAACCATTTTGTCCTTCCTTTTCAAGTTTTATCACCCAAAATTAATTCCCTCTTAAGCTAAATTTGACTGTGGAAAAACAATAAAAACGAGGTTTTGACTTTTGAATAATTTGAAAACATGCACAAAATTAAAATGCAAATGGGTAAATGTAAACAGGGATCGGTTCTTCTACTTCTCAGATCAAGTTAGACATTCAATGTAATTTCAATCATCATTTTCTGTCAATTGATTATATGATCGAATTATGCATACATAACTACTCACTCGATTTAAATAGCATCTACAAAGGTGGACAACTAAATGAATCTAACCGAGAAAGTGTCCTAATTATTAATTAATGTTGAAAGGCCATACCCTAATTGAACTACATGCTTCTAAATTCTATTGGGTTCGATAGTAGCCATATAGAACTAAAAACACATGCATTAGGATTTATGATTCAATTATGTCAATCATCATTTTTATCTTTGAACCTAGCAATTAGACGTTCTAGGAATAGCCATCAAATGCCTAATTCACTATTGAAGCGTGAAAAGTCAACCTTAGAATTTAAACTGATTCACAGAAAAACATATATATATATATATATATATATATATCTTGAAAGGTATTGTAATTAAAGTGTGAAGTGGGAGAATCGAACCTCAAACCTTGAGGTCGATAATCAAACACTATGCCAGTTGAGCTACGCTCTTTGTCAAGAAAAAAAACATAATTTTGAATTGCAAAAATCAACTAAAAGCAAAAAATTCATGAAATAACAATGAATCCGTGATCCAAGAATTAGATAGAAAATTACCTCATCGATTCATGGACAAACTCCTAAAATACAATCCAATCCATGCTCACAATCCAAAATTACATAAAACATCAAGGGAAGAAGAAAACTTGGCCTCTCCTCGGCCTCCATTGAATTTCAACATAAAAATTAACCTAAAATCGAAGAGAGGAATTTATATAATTAATCGCAGTGTTGCAACACTGCCCTAGTTTGGACTGAAGACGGAACCTGCATGCGCGGCTAATTAGCGTCAATGTATTCGTAGTGTTGCAACACTATTGGAAGATTGCAAAGCTGCCCTGCACACTAGCATTCTTTCTTCTCACATCAGGTGAATGTTTGATTTAGGCAAATGTTGAGCGTTGTGACACTAAAGTGGGGGCATTTTGGTCTTTTTATTTCTTTGAAATCCGGATGCTCAAATCAACTCCAATTTGCTTCAAATTAACCTCATTTAGCTCCAAATGCTCGATTCTACCTCATGATTGTTGGGTATCTACAAAATAAGATAATTAACATATAAAATTTACCAATGAGCCTGAGAACTAGGTATTATAGCCCTTTTTTAGAGCTATCAAATACTAATAACTTAATTCTTGCTCATCTCGAGCAAGGAAGAAACACACATTTAAACAAAAATTTATTAAAAAATATCACACTTGCTCTAAAATCATGCTTAGTTGTTACTCTAGCCTCAACAGTCAAATAGGATGAAATTTGCAATAAAAAATGAAATTCAATTACAATCAATCAATGAAGCACATTTTTAAGCATAATTTTAAATCTATCCATGCATGAGTGAGCCTAGGCTCTTGCTAGTTAAGCTTGCACAACTTGAAAAAGTTTTATAAGGTTCTCAATCTGTTTTCCCCCTAATCTGGTTCAGTTATCAACCTTGGACATACCTAACTTGCGAAAAGACAACACTAAGACAAGGGTGCCCAAACACATGCACACAAAACTTAAAAAGCATTTCTTTTACCTAGAGGGCTAGCTTTCACACTCAACTGCCAGCAACCTAACCACTCTTTTCTCGCGAGGCCCTACCTAGTCACAACGGAGGTAGCTCTTTTTACCTCTATTCATGCACACACACCACTATCTTCTTTTTTTTTTTTTTTTTTTTTTTTGTGCAAGTAAGCCGACGATTGCCTCTTTTTTAATTTTTTTTTCATAATTGCAACTAATTTGCTGTTCTTCCTTTTTGCTATCTTTTTTTTATTATTTTATTCACACTAGGCCCTACTGTATACATTTTGACTAGTTTTGCCCTAAAACAAGTAAGGTTACTCCTAAGTCAAAAGTGGACCTTTCAGGGTGACAACATAGATACAAACCAAATAACCCAATTCTAAGCATGCAAGACTTTAATTTTTCAAAACAATGATTTAAAGATGCATGAGAGACAAGAATTTTTTTTTAAAAAAAAATAGACTAAAATCATGATCATGCTCTTCTAACGTTATCTCATGCAAATTTAATCACAGAAAGAGTGATTCATAAACTACTCATTATAACAACATAGCAACAAAGCAAACAAAGACAATCAAGCACAGAACATCATCAAAAAAATATATTTCGAGCACAGCGCTCAAGGACTCAAGATCATGCTCAAAATTAATACCTAACAGGTACTCTACAAGTGAATCATGCCTTAAGTGATAACCTAAATGGTCTGCAGTATATGGATAAAGGAGGGAAACCTTATCCTTGTGACACTATAGATACGACCCACTTTGTAGATGTTACAAGTGTTGTAAAGTGCTATAGATGGTCTGATCCTGGTCATTCATGTGGAGTCATACGAGCGGGGTGTCCTATACAAAGGCATTTGTATATGACCGGACCACGAAGTGTTTAGTCTCGTTATATAATACCGTTCATGACAGAGACTTTCATTTCACTAGAATGACCATAGGTAACATGACCTTAATCCTAAGTGAGTTAGGAACTCCTGCCTATGAGGGCGATCCTTTGATTTGCATGGGTGCGAGTGGCCAGATTGCTGACTCAAACCTACCACTTTAGGGATTTGTCTGATTGGGGAGTTGAGAACTCAGCTATACAAGATGGAATTCACTCATTCCCTAAAGCAAGAGCAAGTAAATATATTGCTCCCTTAAGGGTTGATTCCGGGGCTTGAAGGATGTGGCGCCATACACCTTCTCATGCCCCGAGAGGTGTCCACTCATAGTAGAACTGTGGTGTATTATTCTTAGAGGAATCAGTGGTACTTAAGAAGTTAGATGTGTAGGAAATTGAACACGAGGATTTCCATGAGCAGCGGAAAGATCATTCCAAATTACAATCGTGTATGAACTTTACAATTACAATCATAAATACAAATAAATGGTTATGCATTAAATACATAAATTACAACATGATATACAAAAGATCAAGGACAAAGATACGCACTTTTGCAGACTCGTCGCCAAGCTCCTTGGTCACAACAACCACGAACGTTTGAACAACACAACCGCTCCACTTCACGAACACCGCGCACTCGAACTAAGTAATCGCCTTGGTCACGAACACCCCGAACAACACGAACAGCCTCCATAGAATCTCGATAGTGTCGAGTTGAGTATGACACCACCAAGAACACTACCTTGTATTCTCGATGTGAGAATCCAAAGGGTGTGCTCTGTGTGAACTTAGTTTGAGGCAAAAAGAAGAAAGAAACACATTCGTGTAAACGATTGAGCAAGTGGGAGATGGAAGAACCTATCGTATAACTCCAAGCTGTCGCTTAGTAAATCCAATTTACTTGACAACTTTCCATGAGAATTTTTTCCGAGAGAGGAATTCTTAAATAACATAATTCAACCTTACTAAAATTAGGAAAACATTTTTCCTTTTATCTCATAGTTACCATGAAAACCACCAATAACCTCTCACTCAATTGGTTATCAGATAAAAAGAGTTAATTATCCAATAATTAATATTATTATAAATATAAATGATAACCAACTTACTATACTATATTTATAACCTATGAGGGAGATCATATGAGGGAGCACAGTCCATGTAGTAAAATCGTGTTGCATGAACTTTCCAACAAAACTACTAAAGCTTCAACAAAAGTTGTTGAAGGGTCTGCTCCATCAATAAGAGGTGTTGATGGAAGTTCATCCGGTAGGTCTAATCCACCTTAAGATTTGAGGGAACTTCGACATAGTAGAAGGGTTGCGAACCCACCTATTCGCTATATGGGTTTCACAAAAATCCTGACTATGGTAGTCGATGGCGAGGTTGAGGATCCGTTGTCTTATCAGAAGGCAATGGAGAATATTGACTGGGATGAATGGGTCAAAGCCATGGATCTCGAGATGGAGTTAACATCTCAGTCTATGCGATAGATAGTACATTCTCCCACTTGCTTGATCGTATAGTTCAATCGTTGCCTTCCTTCATCCTCTACCAAATCCAATAGAGTCCACACCTCCTAGATTCTCACTCCGAGAATACCAAGGTTGTTGAGTGGTGGTGTCTAAAGGGTTGCTTGTTCGTGGAAAAGCTTGTTTGTGATCTAAGCGACAACAAGAGATTGGCTAGACGATTGTAGCGACAGCGAGAGGATGTTATTCTAGTTCTTCACGAGAGCGAGAGATCTTTAGAAAAAAAATTCTTCAAAGGTAAGTCTCTCACTTATTTTGTATTTAAATATGAAAGCATGTTGTAATTTGTTCTAAGATGCATAACTGTTCTGTATGTTTGTGAATGCCTTTAATTCTGTCATAATGGGCTTGGAAAGATCTTGTTTCTGCTCATTGGTTCTCTTAGATAAGTGTTCCTTCATACCCCACTCCCAATTTAAAATCCTACATTATCCCCAATGTATTCTAAGTAAAGCATAAAAATAAAAAGGGTAACAAGAGAATAGAAAACCTCCCTTGAAATAGACGTGCACAAAATGTAGATTGGGCTACCACTCTCTTCACTTTGGTTTTCTTTTCTATTTGGGTTTTGGAGAGACCTACAAAAAAAAAAGAAAGAAAACTAAGAAAAGGAAGAAAAGAAAGCAAATAAATCGATTACCTGGCTACCTCCAGGAAGTACAAATTTTTAACGTTGGTTGCTCGACGCGACCTGTCCCCTATCAAGGTACAAAGAAATTCCCGTATTTCTCTGGTCCTTTCTTGGATGAGATGATATGGCCTAGTAAGGCCAAAAGGGTTTCCATCTTTTAAAAAGAACTAGACGGGTCGAATTTGAGATTTTTAAATTTTCAAAAAAAGGAAAAAAGAAAGAATCAAAAGACTCAAGCAACCCTAAAGAGTCAAAATAAAGAAAAGACTCAACTGACTCTAATTTGACTGACTCAACTGACTCGTAACGTAAAGATGAGCAATATTCAAATATATATGTGATACCAAGAGAAAGAATAGATCGAGGCTTGAGAGCCTCTAACTCTTTTACTTGAAGTCCCTCGAAATAAAGTTCATACTCACACTTAACCTTACTAACTTGTTCTGAATATGGCATGGGATAGACATCATCATCATCATCGGTCTAGGGGAATTCCTCAATAAGGTCGGCCTTGGTGCCATAGACAATGGAAAGCTTTGAATGATTCTCCATATCAGCATGGAATGTGCAAGACGAGGAATGTGATGGACCTCAACTAGCACGAGGTTTTGAGTCTCAAGTGAGACTCAGTAGATTCATGCTCACACTTAGAAAAATCATTAGCAAGTTCATACATTAAGGAATCTGATGCGTTGTAAATGAGATGAAATAATGGTATGGAGTTGCGGTGATGAGTTATGCGTTGCACATGCAAGTTTTCCTAGTAAAATCCAAGTATAAATCTCACTAGGTTTCCTGGTAAGTTCAGAGTCGAACACAGGGACTACCGAGTTACTATGCGTTAGTAAAATTGATTCCTTTGCGGTGGAAAAAACAAATAAGTTGGTTCGTAATTTGTTTAAGTGTAATTCCTATGCGACAGATTCGAGTAAAGAGTTGATGAAAATGCGAAGTACAATGAGTATGCGGTGAACGGGTTGAGAGACGATTTAGCTAACACTTCCTAAGATTTTGTTCAAGTTATGCAATCATGCTACACACACAAAACAACAAATCATTTTCCAATGCAAATGCCATAATTCCTATTTCTAGGACGCATGCGATATATACGATAATGTCGACAGGACTTATTCTTAAGCCTCTATTCTTGCCTATGCGGTGATGAATGATGCACACATACACAAGGCGACCACATACTATCATATCCTATCTCTAGTGTGCATGCGATGCGTTAATAGCAAACAGAACTTATTCCTAAGTTTCTATCTCTTGCTTATGCGGTTCTAATCCTACTCTCCCGAGCCTAGATTCTAATCTGAATTTTCCAAGCCTAGATTTTATCTTTAGACCACCCTCTCGAGCATCTCAAAAGGATGAATGACGCATACATAAGACAAGATGATCGCATAAAGTGAAGATCTCAGGTCATGCTAGCTAAGTACTTCCCAGCCCATTCAAAAATTTAGCTACTCATGCGAGATATAGAGAGATTGAGCACAAGTTGAATTAAGATTTCCATTTCTATAGATTAAATGCAGAATACAGAATAACAATAGCAGAAATAAGAAGCCCAGTAGCAATGTCTTACTTCCCGTGACCTTTCACACTGTCTTTTCTTTCCAACTTTGCTTAGATGAATGCCCTTGCTTCCGCAAGTGTTGGCCCTCTCTCCTTTTGTAGAGCTTCCCAGTAGTCTTCCGAGCTGTCCAGGAATGTCCTCTCGACATCTTCTTCTCTTTGCTTACCTCCGCCTTCTAAGTATATAAATAATTACAGACTAACGACTATCTATCTATATGTGATCTAACTCTCTATATGGCGAACTCCTTTATTGATGGTGACCTTTGGTATTTATAGAGCTCAAGGTGAAGAAGCTTTTCTTTCTAATGTTTGCAATGATGGGAGGTCATTAAATCTTCTGTCTGATGTGCCGATTAATGGTCACCTAAAAGTGGAATGTACTTGATATAGTGTATCGTTAACGACTTGTCAACTAAATTCAGATTCGACCGTCATCAGCTTTCCATCCCATCATGATTTATTATGCTTTCACCTTGATGCGCCGTCTTTATGAGGCCACTTTCTTGAGTGAATTTTCACGAGCGCATACGATCGCATGATTTTGTGGTCGCCATCTTTCCATGCACACGGACGCCTAATTCCTTGGATTGTAATCTCACTTGCGCCAACGCATTTTTCCTGCACGAAATAAGTAAATTAGATGTTTTTATACGATGGGCGCATGCGATCACAATATTCTTAGTTTAACGCTTTTGGACATGATTTTATATATTTTTACCGTCGCATTCCCTCATTGTTTTACATCTTTGCACTGTAATAACATGCATTTTTGCCTGTTATCAGAATCCGATCGTTTAGTCTCTTAAGTGATCATATAGTCTCTCAAATGATTGTATAGTAACTTGGTTGCTAAAATCTTATCTCTTGTTCACTTGTCTTTGGAATAATTAAAACAATTTCATTTATCCCAATTTGCCATAAAACTAAATAACTATCCAATAAGGGTGGTTATGGAGAAAAAGAAGTTAATTATCAAATAATTAATAAATTATAAATAAATATGATAACTAACTTATCATATTATATTCATAACATATAGTTTTAATATTGCATCATATACAATATATAAACCATCATTATTTTTCTCTATTTTATGGCATTTAATATAAATCATATTTATATTAAATTTAATAACTATGAATCTAATTCATAGAAAATATATTTGAATCATATTCAAATATTAATTCCTCCAATCAAATAATAATATATCAAATACATTATATCAATTATATCATATATAATTTAATTAATTTCATTATATCATATATAATCAAATTCCCTCTTATTAATTTGAACATTAAAAATTCTCCAAAAAACTTATTCTCAACTTAAATCCATTGAGCTAACAAGGGGACCTTATGGACCGTAGCTTGAAGCTCCAACAATATTTGAATAACTGATTAAACTCTTTAATCACATTATGCACCATCCATTAACTGTCGAGCACTCTACTAAAGACCGACAGCGACACTTTCGCATTGCAAATATATTTTTGTGTCTATTAGATATAACCAATCAACAATACGATGACCCTTCACAAATTGCTCGTAAGTACAGTTGGGAAAAATTACTGTTTTGCCCCTGTAGTTACATCTAACTCCTTAAGTATCACTGATTCCTCTAATGAACAATATATCATAGTCCCACTATGACTAAACCCCTCTCGAGCCAAGAGAGGGTGTGGCACCACGTTATTCAAGACCAAGAATCAACCCCTATGGGAGCAATTTATCTACTTATCCCTACTTCGAGGAATTAGTGAATTCCATCTCGTGTAGTTGAGTTCCCAGCTCCCCAATTAGACGAATCCCCAAAATGGTAGGCTTGTTGAGTCGGCGATCTGGCCACTCTCACCCATGCAAATCAAAGGACCACCCTCATAGGCAGGAGTTCATAACTCACTCAGGATTAAGGTCTTGTTACCTATGGTCATCCTAGTGAAATGAAAGTCTCAATTATGAATGGTGTTATAGAACGAGACTAAACATTTTGTGGTTCGGTCTTATATAAACTCCTTTATAGCATTTTATAACATTTGTAACACCTACAAAGTGGGCCATACTCATAGTGATACTAGGATAAGATATCCGACCTTATCCATATACTACAAACCGTTTAGGTTATCACTTAAACACGATCCACTTGTATGTCTCCACATACATGTTTAAGTTACAACGATAACCATGGATACTAGTTTATTGGTTTGTGGTTAATGCAATTAAAATATCAAATATTTCATAGACAATGTGAATAAAATATTATATATTATAAATCACAGATAGTTTGTTCATACAAGTGTTTACAAACTACAGGACCCTACGAGATTTAGGGGATCAACCCCAACACTAGCTTCATATCCGGAATAGAAGCTATCCTACTGGAAACTCAAGGGTTCTTGATGATGATAGGGACGTTCCTGCACAAACTCACCAGAGCTATTAGAAAGTCTCCTAACCAAACATTCTAAAGAAATACCTGTATTGGCAGAAGAATATTGCATTGGTAACGGAGTTTGGCTAGGTATCTCAAAAGGAGGATAATATTCGCATTCAGGACCATGGGAAACCTGAATCTGTTCAGGTACCAAAACTTGAACAATAGAGGTTAGTTTAGATATTTGACTTTTAAACTCATTAAATTCACTTACCTCTCATTCTCTTCATTGGGCCACATACTTCACACGAAGCACATAATAGATTTTCATATCATATGCCATGAGAAAATAAGAAGACATAAGAAAAGAAAAATACTTTTAGGTTTTTAAAGTTTACAAGTGAATTTCAACTAAAGGAAATTATATGGCTTGCCATCCCAACAACGACGCCATTTTGTTCGAACCCTTTCTGATGTAGTTTAATTCTCAAAAAGGGTAGCGAAACAAAAGAAAATTAATACAACTGAATTACTCCTATTACAACAAAAATGTAGTAACAATGGTAAGTATGAGGTCGAACCACAGGGAGGCACAAAATTAATTCCCTCTTAAGCTAAATTTGACTGTGGAAAATAGTAAAAACGGGGTTTTGATTTTTGAATAATTTGAAAGCTTGCACAAAATTAAAATGCAAACGAATTAATGTAAAAATTTATCGGTTCATCTAGTTATCAGATCAAGTTAGACATTCAATATAATTTTCAACATCGTTTTCTGCCAATTGATTATGCGATTGAATTTATGCATGCATAACTACTCGTTCGATTTGATCTAACTAGCCTCAACAAAGGCAAACAACTAGCATGAATCTAACGGAGAAAGCGTCCTAATTATTAATTAAAGTTGGAAAGGTCATACCCTAATTAAACTACATGCTTCTAAACTCTATTTGGTTCGATAGCGGCCATATAAAACTAAAAACACGTGCATTAGGATTTAGGATTCAATTATGTTGATTAACTATCAAGATAGCCATATTCAATTAACTAATTTTATCTTTGAACCTAGCAATTAGACGTTCTAGGAATAGCCATCAAATGCATAATTCACTGATGTTACTTAGGTGATCCTAGCATGACTAAGAATCATTAGAATTCATGATAAAGCGTGAAAAGTCAACCTCAATAATCATGCTTTTAGAATTTAAACCAGTTCAAGGAAAAACATAATTCTGGATTGCAAACGTCAATTGAAAATAGAAAACTCATGAAATAACAATGAATCCTTGATCCAAGAACTAGATAGAAAATTGCTTCATCGATTCATAGACAAACCCATGAGATACAATCCAATTTGTGCTCACAATCCAAAATTAAACTAAAAACTAACCTAATGATACTAAAAACATCGAGGGGGATGAAGAAAACTCAGTCTCTCCTCGGTCTCCATTGAATTTCAGCATAAAAATTGACCTAAAATCGAAGAGAGGAATTTATAAAATTAATTGCAGCATTGCAACGCGGCCCTGCACACTAACATTTTGTCTTTTGGCATCGGGTGAGCATTGGACTTAGGCAAATGTTAAGCGTTGCGATGCTGAAACAGGGGCATTTGGTTATTTTTACTCCTTTGAAGCCCAGATGCTCAAATCAACTCCAATTTGCTTCAAATTAACCTTGTTTGTTTGATACCTATAGAATAAGATAATTAACATATAAAATCTACCAACGAGTCCAAGTTAAGCAAGGAATTATAGCTCTTTTCGATAGCTACCACTCATTTTAGGGTTTCAAGGAAAAAAATGATGTGAAATGATAACTTCTTTTTCCACTCTTTGTTTTTGAATCATTGGTGAAATTGATAGATTAGGTGTTTTTTTTTTTTTTTTTCTGATTGTATGGTTTTTAGAAAATGATGTGAAAACGATGATGTAATGAATTTGGATGATAATTTTGCTCTAAAAATTAACTGACAATTTTTCTATAGCTATCTCAGGACAATGGGTTCAATGTCGAGATAGAGATTTTGGAGAGGGTTATTAAACATCAACATATGTATATTATTGGATTTCTGTTCAAAACCATAAAACTATTCTTCTGATTTATGTGTATATGCCCAATGGAAGCATAGGGAATGCTTTTCATGGAAAGAAGAGGAACAGAAAAATGGATGATTACATGGTAGTATTTTATTTCATGATGATTGTGTTCAATACGAATCATAGTAGTCTTAATTGCATGATTACATGGTAGTATTTTATTTCAGAAAATTTATCAAATTCTTCTATATTTATCAACGATTTGAATAAAACTTATGGAATGAAAATAGAAGTCGATACACTCTTAAATAATGTCGTTGTTGGGTTCAAAGTAGTGGTGGAGAATAGAAATTAAGTACAATTACTAAAGTTTAACCAAATGAAACTTTTAAAACCAAAAGAATTCAATTAAAAATTTTAAAATAATAGATATATACCAAATTGAAACTATGTCAAAACTACGTTTTAATTTATACTATTAAGATCATCCTTTATTTTTTTTTTTAAAAAAAAATCCTCTTTAACACAATTATCTTGACCCACTCTTTGGTCGGGATGAAATAAAAAGTAGAGAAATAAATGGATGGGATTAAAAGATTAAAGGATATAGCTAAATTAAAATCATAGCATGTTTCTATTTCCAAAGTTATCAATAGAAACAATATATTGCTTATGACTTTATAAATATAAATTTTATAATATGTTGCTAATTGGAAGACTATCATAAGTAGCACCTTTAACACATTCATTCATTTTATTGCTTATAACTCTTTGATACTAATTTGTTAGGACATTACCTAATAAAGAACACAAGAAAGTAGAAGAACGTTAAAAAAAACTAGTCTAAAATACTTAAGAACACAAAAAAAAAAAAAGATAATAGAAAGAACACTTATCAAATATAGAAATATATTGCAATATACCAATAGTATTTCAGAGGAATACAATCTCTCAAATTCTCATAGATATACCCAAACATCCCAACTTTACGTTGAAACACCTAACTACATCATTTACCCTTATCTAACCATTTTACAAATATGTTCCATCAATGAAACATCCCAATCCTAAACAATGGCATGACCATAAAACAAACTATGAGTAAAGCATGCCCAATGTTGGTAATATGGATTGAACCAAGGGATCTTATGTCCCCGAATTCTATAATACAAACCATACAAGAATCCATCGAGATTTTCCGACGAAAACTCGTGCATCTTCTTCATTTTCGCATATGCAGAAGCTATCAACAAACTATCAAAACCAGCAAGATGATGGGTAGGAATGTCATTCACAATATTGAGTAACTTAGCAAGTTTTTTGAGTCCAAGCTCACCATTTAGTAAGTATTCACAATTGCGAATCATGTACTTTAGGTCACTGACCGTACCAAGGAAATATCGAGCTATGATGGCGAACTCCACTACAGACTCCGGCATGGATTTGATGACCATTAGCTTCAACAAATAAGCAACGTCATAGATACCATGAAATGTGACCCATTTGACGATTCGATTGCTACAAAGAATTGGTAGAAATGCGAGTCGAAATTCGGCTGATCGGATTCCTTCTTCTCTTTGTTTCTTGAAATCTAACCCTTTGTTCTTCAAGAATTGGAACGATGTAGGATTGGAGAGATCTGTTTGTTCGTCAAAATCAGAAAAAGTGAACTCCCATGTCATGCCAACATTTCCATTCTCGCCGACTAGAGTAAGGCCCAATTGAAGAATCTTCAAATGGTTTAAGTTGAACTTCAAATATTGGTAGAGATGTTCCTCAGGAGCACCTCTCGGGGTGGATCGAATAAAGCCAGGAAACTCGGTGTCAATGACGATTACTGGAAATCTAGAAAGATAAACATTAAGAATGGCTAATTCTTGATAGAGATTATGAGACCAAACTTGTCGAACCAAATCCATGATTCCAAGGTTTTGTTATGATGGTGATGGAAGAATAATGATTAATTGCTTTCACTTTGGAAACCAGCTATGAAATATGGGTGAGTTTTCCGAAATATTTAAAGGTGAAAATTTGGGATAACAAATTCTAAAAGGAAGAGGAATGAGTTCCTACCTTTCTAATCAATTTAACAATATATTAAATAATACTTAAATAAAATTATTATTTTTTTTCAAAATTCTATCAAAATAACAAAAAAAAAAAAAAAATTGTTTGTCAATTATCTCTAAATAAATAGAAAAAATGGTGTCGAAGGATGCAATAAAATGGAGAAGAATAATAATATTAGAAAACCACTCTTTATTAATAAAACCTCACTGAAATTATATATATATATATATATATATATATTAAATTGAAGATCCATCTTGTTGTAATATTTAAATCTTAACTTTTAAATAGGTTGAAATCTCCACATTTTAATTAGAGAAAATTACTTTTTTAGTCTATAAATTTTTAAGAATCTGTGCGATTGGTCTCTATAGGTTGAACCTATTTTTTAAAATTGAGAGATTAAATTGGCTAAATTAAAACTATAGTGACCAATTGCACCTATTTTTAAAAATTTAGGGACTAAAAAGGTTTTTTTTTTCTTTTAATTATATCTTTTATACATTGAAGTTTTTGTAAGGTTTTATTTAAATGAAAATTGTATTAGAAATGATAGATTTAATATAGAAAATTTTGAAGTTTTGTTTGGTCGATAATAAAATTTTTTAAAAAATGTACTGAATTAAATTAAAAAAAAAAAGAGTTCTACGATCCATAATATATTCTAGCAAAATCTAAAAGGAAGAGGATAACAATATATTAAATAATACTTAAAAAAAATATTATTTTTCCAAAATTCTAGCAAATTCTAAAAGAAAGAGGATAACAATATATTAAATAATACTTAAAAAAATAACAAAAACAAAATTGTTTGTCATTTTTCTCTAAATAAATAGATAAAATAGTGTAAAACGGTGCAATAAAAGGGTAAAGAATAATAATATTAGAAAACCACTCTTTATTAATAAAACCTCACTATATATATATATAATTATACACGTATTAAATTGAAGACTTGTGTTATTATAATATTTAAATCTTAACCTTTAAAAATGATGAAATCTACACATTTTAATGAGAGAAAAATACGTTTTTTAAATTGTGTGATTGATCCCTATAGGTTGAATCTACTTTTTAAAATTGAGAGACTAAATTAGCTTAATTAAAACTATAGGGACCAATTGCACTAATTTTTAAAAATTCAGAGACTAAAAAGGTATTTGTTTCCTTTTAAATATATCTTTTACACATTGAATATTATTGGTTTTAGCTATAGTAAGTGTTTTATAATATTTTATTTAGATGAAAATTGTATTAGAAATGATCCATTTAATATAGAAAATTTGAAGTTTTATTTGGTTAATAATTAATTTTTTAAACAATGTTAAAACTGAATTAAATTTTTAAAAAGATCTACGATCCAACAATATTTTTTGGGGACTTCGAGCGGCGACATACAACAGCTCTCTGAATGGTGTCAGCTTTGAACAACAGTAGCAGTAGTAGGCGACAAGTGAAAAACTAAGAAAAGGTAAGAAGATTGAAAGAGAATAAAAGACGATAATGAACAATGAAGTGCTAGTTTTAATCCAGGTCTTCATTTTGAAACATGAAAAATCAAAGATTTGAAATCTCAAGGCAATGAAATCATCACAATTTGGTAATAGTGAGTTATGAACTCAAGTGAATGAAGCTGCAAAAGATTGAGTAATTATAATTGGAAGCGATATTTTGAAGCCTCAACCAATTTGGACATCTCTACAAATCACAAAATACAAGATAAGTTTTATTTGGATATATCTCAAGCTATTGCTTCATTGAAGCACTTGAAGAATGTACAAAGAGAACATCTAATGCGAAAGATTCTGAAAGCAATGCTGTTGGAGATTTGTTTTGTTGTCTTTATATTTTTCTAAGGCAGTGGTTTCTGCAAATGTCTCAAATAAAGTCTTAGAATATTTTCCTTATCTGGAAATATCCGGACATTTTGTTCGATTTTTTTTATTAAAGTACAATCTTTCTTTTCCAAATGGGGATTTGTTTTATAGTGATGTGGTTGTTTTTAGTTGGGATATTTTAATTTTTTTTAATGTAACAATATAAAATTTAAAAAATATTGTAATAGAGGTAAAATATGTTGTGCTAAATACGTGCTAACATGGTTGAGATGTTCGGTGCACCTACTGAATCCTTATTAACGATGGTTTTATTTTTCTGTTTTACTATATCTACAAAACTAAATTGTGGAATTGATGAATGTGTTCAATACCAATCAGAGTAGTCTTAATTGCATGATTACATGGTAGTATTTTATTTAAGAAAAATTATCAAATTCTTTTGTATTTATCAATGATTTGAATAAAATTTATGGAATTAAAATAGAATTTAAGAAAAATTATCAAATTTTATTTTTCTATTTTGCTATATTTGCAAAACTAAATTGTGGAATTGATGATCGTGTTCAATACGAATTAGAGTAGTCTCAATTGCCAAATTATCTTGACCCACTCCTTTGGTCGAGATGAAACAAAAAGTAGAGAAATAAATGGATGGGATTAAAAGATTAAAGGTATAGCCAAATTACAATCCTAGCATGTTTCTATTTTCAAAGTTATTAACTGAAATATTATACTACTTATGACTTTATAAATATAAATTTTATAATATGTTACTATTGGAAGACTATCATCAGTAGCACCTTATACAAATTCATTCATTATATTGCTTATAACTCTTTGATAATAATCTGTTAGGATATTACCTAACAAAGAACATAAGAAAATAAAAAAAATGCTAAAAAAATAGCCAGAAATATGCAAGAATACAAAAAAAAAAAAAAAATGGAAAACAAAAAGAACACTTATCAAAGAACCCATCGAGATTTTTCGATGAAAACTCGTACATCTTCTTCATCTTCGCATATGTAGAAACTATCAACAAACTATCAAAACCAGCAAGATGATGGGTGGTAATGTCATTCACAATATTGAGAACTTAGCAAGTTTTTTAAGTCCAAGTTTGCCATTTAGTAAGTATTTGCAATTGCGAATAATGTACTTTAGGTCGTTGATCGTACCAAGGAAACGTCGATCTACGATGGTGAACTCCACTACAGACTCCGGCATGAATTTGATCACCATTAGCTTCAACAAATAAGCAACGTCATAAATACCATGAAATGTGACCCATTTGACGATTCAATTGCTACAAAAAATTGGTAAAAATGCGAGTTGAAATTCAGCAGATCGGATTTCTTCTTCTCTTTGTTTCTTGAAATCAAACCCTTTATTCTTCAAGAATTGGATCGATGTAGGATTGGAGAGATCCGTTTCTTCGTCAAAATCAGAAAAAGTGAACTCCCATGTTATGCCAACATTTCCATTCTCGTCGGCTAGAGTAAGGTCCAATGGAAGATTCTTCAAATGGTTTACGTTGAACTTCAAATCTAGATAGAGATGTTCATCAAGAGCACCTCTCGGGGTGGATCGGATCAAGCCAGGGAACTCGATGTCAATGACGATCGCTGAAAATCTGGAAGGATAGACATTGAGAATCGTCAATTCTTGGTAAAGATTATGAGACCAAACTTATCGGACCAAGTCCATGATTCTAAGGTTTTGTTATGATGATGATGGAAAAGTAACAACTACTGTCTTTCACTTTGGAAACTTGGAAGAGGAATGAATCCCTACCTCTATAATTAATGTAACAATATATTAAAATACTTAAATAAAATTACTATTTTTCCAAAATTCTCTTATATTTTTCCAAAATTCGTGTGCGTGCGTGTGTATGCATGTGTGTTATAAATGATCTATTTAATATAGAAAATTTTGAAGTTTTTTTGGTTGATAATAAATTTTAAAATTGAATTAAATGTAGAAAAAAAATCTCCGACCTAACAATATTTTTGGGAACTACGAACGGCGACGTACATCAACTTTCTAAATGGAATCGGATTTGAACAACAGTAGCAATAATAGGCAGCAAGTGGAAAACTTGGAGCTGGGAATGGTAGCAAACGACACCTTCAAGCAACCAAACTCCCACCAACCATGGTGTTTTCTCTAGCATCCACTCACAAATTCTAATTTTCTTTCTTTATAAGAACAAAAATATGTGAAACTTTACACTATAGGCTTGGAGACAGCAACAACAATGAACAATTCACCATCCACACTAACCTCCCTTCCCTTCCATTAAAAATTATTCACTTACAATTAAAATTAGTCAACAAGAAATTGAACCAAAAAAGGGAAACAATTAAAAGTAGCCACCTCACATTTAACTAACCAAATTTAAAGTCCAAAATCTGAAAACCACCTTGAGTTGGACTAAAGATACATGCCGAAGCCCGCCACATAAGATAAGTAAGTTAACTCAACTAAGTACATGAGGATGAAAACCAGGAAACTGATTAGATACAAGACGATCTAACCAACACTCTCGATTAGGCGAGTCACAAGAAGGGAATATCTCCGATTGACGAAAAGCCAAGTTTGTATGTCTATGCTCCTCGAGAAAATGATGAGTACGACACAAATTTTTTATGCAATGCTGCTAAATTGTGGTGGATGTGCGCCAAGAACCTAATTATATCTTCAAAAAAGAAGGTTTAGATAAATATTTCAGGTATGGCCAGAGATCCATGAATGATCTTGGAGAAGCCAAGTTCAATATAGTTATGCTAGAGTGATAAAATTGGTACGCCATATAATAAGGAAAACAATGTTACTAAAAGAACTAGTAAAGGTAGAAGAATACTCATAAATTTGCATCAACGCACACGACTAATACATAGTTAGTCCACAAGACCAAACTTAGAAGTGAGGGCTAATATTGAGGAATGGATTTTGGCCCAACATAATAAAACCAAAAAGTCAAGATAAAATAAGATAAATGAAGGTAATATTGAGATAATATAAAATACGATGAAATAAAATAAGATAAGATTTAATCTAGCTTGTTTGAGATTATGAAAAGTCATATCCTAATCCTAGGAGAGTTAAATCTCATATCTTAATCCTAGTAGGATTAAGATAAAACCCCTATAAATAGACCATTATGGCTCCGTATGAGGTAACATATAACTTTTGATTTCTTTTCTATTCTATAATTGTATTACTGGCTTAGACATCGAAACCATTTTCTTTGTTTTACAGGTCCTCTCTTTCCCAAATTACAAATTTACCATTGATGTCATGAAGATCAAATGCTTTTACGCTTGGCCAAAATATGACATCAACAAATTATAATAAATAAAAGTTTAATTTAAAATATATAATAATTACATACACATTTAACAAGTGTGTACAGTGATTTAAAAGGAACGTTAAGAATAATCCAATAATTGAGAAAATTAAACCAAACATAACTTTTTTAAAAAAATGCAAAGATTTGAAAACTAGAATGAAAATCCACCCTCCGATAATTGAGAAAATTAAACCAGAATATAAACTAAAAATGGAAAGAATTGAAAACTAGGATGAAAATTTTCTGTTGGAATAAATTTGAAATGAATTAGAACTCATGATGTAATATTTAATTTTTAAAAAAAAAAATTGGTAACATTTAGTACACATTAATTTCATAAATATTCTTTCATCCACAAGTATTATTAAGGACCAATGATTTTGAAAATTTCCACCAATTTTTCTTTAAGAAAAACACAATAATAATAAAACATAGAAAAATAAAAACCTTGAAACTTCCAAATTTGTAAAGTTGGGTTTATTTGACATGGTTTTTGTTTAAATAATGGTAGTAGTGTTTAAAGGAGTGGAGAAGAAAAAAACTTCCAATGAGAATCTTTCTTTAAATGGTTTTACTATGAACTTCGAATCATGGTAGAGATGTTCCTCTAGAGCACCTCTTTAGATGCATCTAATAAAGTTAGGGAACTCGATATCTACGACGATAATTGGAAATATGGAAAGACAACTATTAAAAATGTATCCAATTCGAGGTTTAGAAAACAATGACCGGAAGGTTGGATGAGAAATATTCACAAATCAACTATTTATGAGATAAATGATTGGGTCGCAGGAATGAGATTTGACATAATATTTAAAAGAGAGAAATTTCAATAGAGAAAATAAAATCTATTATTTTTGTATCTCAAAGAAATAAGAAAGAGCCACATTTTATATTTCTAAAAAGGTAAGAAAGTGATAGAAAATACTTTAAATTGGGTGGGGTGAATCAATTTAGACCAATCTATTGTGATTTATAATTATTTTAAGTCTATTACCTTTATAATTAACTTGAAATCACTTCAATAAACTAATTATTCTTCCAAAATCTATCAATGTAGGAAGAAAAATTGTTAGGAAGTTCTTCTAAATAAGAAAAAGAAAATAGTGTCGACGGAGAATATGAAGAACTAATCCCATTAATAAAAACTAGCTATTATTTATTTAATTCCAATAATATAATTTTCTTCACCATTATGCAAATTAATCTTACACTTAAAAAGAACGTCTTATATGCACATGAAAATTATGAATCGGTGATTTTGAAATCAAATCTTACCAAAAGGTGCCATGAGGCCATACATGAAACCTTACTACAAAGTAATGAGAGAGACCGAAGGGTGTGTCGTCACATGTCTTGCTCCCACTTACTATAAATATTCTCTCCATTACCTTTATATTGATTTATACAAATGCCATTAGTAGGGGGACACTCAAGGTGCCTCGAGGCCAAGTATAAATCTCACGGTGTGAACTTTTAGGGAGAAACGTGAAGAGAAAAATGAAGTATCATATACCTCATTTTCCTCCCATTGAGTGTTTTACCTAGGGTTAATTAACTTAAGAAAAACCGACTACTGATTTTAACTAAGTGAATGTTTAATTTGCCTAAGAACAACACTTGTCTTTGGATAGTTTAAAAATTTTGATTAAGATCTATTAAACACTTTAACAAACTTTAATCAAACATTGCATGTTTGTTACAAATCTATCTAATCCACCATTCTAGATAAGTTTTTAGGTAGCGGTATAATATTTTCGTCAACTTAAATACCCAGCCTAGACAGAATTAGCCTTAGACAAAAGGTCTCTTATAGATACATTTGTTACATTGTTAATCTTTTAATTAAGAATCAATTTAATCCTATTAAATTGATTAAAAGATTAAACTTAAATTTCTAATCTCATTAGAAACGTGATCTTAGGTCTATCTGAATCATGTTTTAAAATAATTTTAAAAGATGATTTTAACCTAGGTTTCCATGCAATTATGAATTTATCAATTTTAATTTATAATTTCATTTAGTTATAATCATTATAAACAAATGAAACAAATTAAAACATACATTGCATGCTTTGACATACATTACTAAATTATAACATTTATAAATTATCTAAGGTAGTGTCATGCTACATGCAATTTCATTTCATTACTAACATATATAACATTTATATAATTACTTAATGAAACAAATTATAACATACCACCATGCATGTATAGCACTATATATTATAAAAATTATAATATAAATGATGCATGAGTAAGCTATTTAAGCATGCATGCATATATTATAACATTAATACTATATGATGAATGAGCATGCTATAAAATTAAATCGTGCATCTAAAATTATAATATTTATAATATGATGCATGAAATTAAATGCATAACTTATGGTGAGATTTTATACTATATGGCATACATTATGACATATAATAATAAAATTAAATCATACATCACATGTATAATATAAAAGCAATTAATTTACTGGGATTAGACACCTATTAAAAAAAATATCTATTACAAGATAATTTTCCACCCGGTTTGAAACAGGTGAACTGAGCCTTGAATTGCTCGAACCAGACCAAGAACTATTCCAGATGAACCAAAATAGCTCGAACCGGAGAACGCACGAATCGAACCGGACCAGCGGACCATGAACCGCGCGTGAATCGAAGTTGAACCGCGTGAAAACTCCATCTTGGAGCATCGATGTCATGCTCTAGGGCCGTAACGCTACGAAGTTTTCTTTCATTCGCTACATCGCAGCGTCGCAATGCTACTATATAACGACCCACTATATAGTTTTGAACAACTTTGAAACTCCATAGAAAACGTCTTGAATTCTCCAGAAATTGGTTGGGAACAACACGAACGACTCAACAAACAAAAGATATAGACTCTATTATTGCACCAAAACATGGACCCTTACAAAACCAAGTTTGTAAATGAAGCGAAAAATCTAAACTATCCAATCCCAAAAACATTCATTAATTACAAACTACATTCATCAATAAACATCATATGAATATATAGAATGCAGAAATCCATCAGCATTGTAAAATTATTCCAAAATTTTGGGAAAAAATTGGGCCATAAACGTCACTTTGATACCAATTGAAGGATCCAATTAAGGGTCTTTGAGCGGAAGTGGATCATCTCAATTTTCTCAAATTTTACAGAACGTAAAATTTTACAGTAAACAGAATAAATTTATGTATTTAACAAATATAATACATCATGCTTGTAAAAAGAAAGGAGAAAAAAGAAAGGTTTAGGACCCTTACTTTTGAATAATAGTTTTCAATGGATTCCCTCGAACTAATAAACACCACCACGAATGGCTACCTCGGTATTCACTAGATGAAAATCTAGGAGAAGTTGGGCTTTGGCTATTTTGGTGAGGGAATGGATTTTAGTAGCGAGGAGGAGGAGGAAGGATAAAAAATGTCAGAACTTTTTTGTCATCTCAACAACTCTACTTTGTATTCCCCGGATGAAGAAGAAAGAAAAACAAACTGCTGCCCTCTACTTCCATGTTCAAGAGAGAAAAGAGAGGAAGAGAGTTAGAACTCCCTTCCATGTTTGATTTTTTAAAAAAAAAAATTAAAAAAATTAATTCATTTTTAATAAATCAATTAATATATATATATATATATATATGTATGTATGTATGTATGTATGTATGTATGTATATGTATGTATTAAACTATATATTATATCAAATATAACATATAACCTATGGTTTCAATTCTCTCTCATCAATAACTTTTAATATAAATCATCTTTATATTAAATTTAACTATATAAATCCAATTCATACAATTAATATTTGAATGATATTCAAATATTTATTTTCTCTCATAAATAGTTAATAATATAATGTATCAAATACATTATAGTAATTATATCAGATATAATTAAAAATAAATTAATTATATCATATATAGTTAATTCTCTCAATTAATTTGAAAAATTCAAATTAATCCAAAAATTGATTCTCATTTATTTCTATAGAGCTACCGAGGAAACCTTATGGACTTGTAGCTTGAAGCTTGAATGATACGTGAACAATAAATTAAACTCCTTTAATTAAAATATTCACCATTAGTTAACTGATGGGCACTCCACTAAAGACTGTCAGCTGCACTCTTCACACTACAAATATATTTCTGTATCCATTACCCTTCAAAAATTGCTCATTGTACAGTTGGGCCAAAATTACCATTTTGAGATATAACCAACCAATAGTACGATAACCCTTCACAAATTGCTTGTATGTACAGTTGGGCCAAAATTACCGTTTTGCCCCTATAGTTACATCTAACTCCTTAAGTTCTACTAATCCCTTTAATGAACAAAAAATTCATAGTCCATGTATGACCAAATCCCTCTCGGACCAGGAAAAGGTGTGTATTGGCGTGAAATAGGTGTCAGTAATTCTATCTTACCCAAAACAAATGAAATTTATAATACTCTAACTATAACTAGAACTAACATGTAGTAATAGTGGAGTAAGAGGTCGATCCCAAGAGAACCTCTATTAATTGGCCCAAAATAGACTACTTGAATTCCAAAATGCAAAAGATTAAATGGAGGGTTGTTTATTTTAAGAACTAGAAACTAACTAACTGAAAAAAGACAAGAATTGATATAGGAAATTTATTGATGAGAGAAATAAGAGAGATTATGAGATAAGATTCAATTCAATCCAATCTTGGGGATTTTATATAAACTAGGCAATTCTATCATTGACTTAACAAAGAATCATGCAATTAGATTATTCAATAGTTCATTAAGAATAAATTCCTAATGCCCTAATTAGCTAATTTGACAATTAACCCTAATCTATGTCTTAATTGCTTCCTAAAGACATTTCACAATTAATCCCTAAATTGCATTAAACTCATGAGTTTTCTTAACTATACCAATCTTGAAATCAAAAGATTGAAAATTCAAGATTGATTGCATGAATGTTCTGAATTAATAGATTCTTTAAAGAAAGAGGAAAAGAAGTCCACATTTTCTATAAAGACTAATAATTCTTGCAACCATAATTACAATTTTGTTATAAAACTATGTAATTTTTTGCATACAAAAGTTGTTTAATCTTGAGCCATCAATTCAATCTTAATCAATTTTATTCGAAATCTTAGCAAGAACATTCAAAAGAAAGTAATTACATGAAAGAAAATTTAAGGAAAAGTCTCAAGAAAATGCCAATCTACATAATTCCCCAAGAAAAAGGATTACCTACTCATGGATGATGAAATTCTTCAAGCAATCCATTGATAGTTGCATATTTGATACAATGATTGAATACAAATTGATTGAATCTTAGAAAAAATTACAATAATCACTCTATAAATTCGAAGTGTCTCTTTAAAAAAAAAAAAGGTTTTCTCCTCTTATCTTTCTTTCTCTTTGTCTCTTGCTGAAGAACTGGACCAAAATTTATATTAGAAGCATAGCATCGTGAGGGGGAGGATGAATCGTGTTAAAATCTGAAGCGTTGCAACATTGTGAGGAGCGTTGTAATGTTGTGAGGAGCGTTGCAACGCATCGAGTTTTAGCAGCAAAAACCGAGCTTTCTGTCTTGTACTTGATACTCAATGCATGATGTTGTTTTACTCGATACACAATGCTGGATGGCCTTTATTTGATAACTTTTACTCGATGAAAAATGAATAAGAAGAAACTCAATAGTACTCGATGACTCGATGCTTGATTACTCAACAGCCCTTACTCGATGGTATGAAATATAGAATACTCGATGCTCGATAGCCTTTTATGTTGGGAATTTCTTAGAACTCAAAGTTCGTGTTAAACATTCTATTTATCAATAAATAATAAATTGTTAATTTTGCATCTTATTATGAAAATCCAATAAACATATCCATGACTATAGTTTAAATACTGTAACTTTATGTAGTGACATAAACAAGATCAAGTTAACAATATACAGCTTAAATATTTTAATAAGTATATGGATGAAATTGGATATCTCATCCTGGTAACACTATTGGATGCGACCCACTCTGTAGTTGTTACAAGAAGTTGTAAAGTGCTACAAACGATGTGATCCATAGATCGTTCATGTTGAGACATGTGAGTGGGGGTGTCCTATGCAATGAGTTTGCATATAGACTTGACCACGAAAATAGTCACTTTTCTTTATAACAACTATTTACTGTTAAAACTGAGTATTTCATTTATCATATAACCTACATTAACTCGATCTTAATCCTGAGCTAGCTATGAACTCCTGTTTGTTCAGGATTATCCTTTAATCTGCAAACGTGAGAGTAGTCCAACAACATTGCTCAATAAGCTTCCCATTTTGGGGATAAGATCGGATGAATAGCTAGGGACATAGCCTTGCAATATGGAATTCACTCCTACCCGATTTAGGATTAGCAAATAGGTTGTTCTCTCAAGTACTGATTCCAAGTCTTGAACAATTGGGGTCATACCTTCTCATGATAGAGAAAGGATTTGATTCATAAAGATTATGAATCATAATTGTTCATTAAAGGGTTAGTGGGAACTTAAGGAGGAAGATGTATTCATAGGGGTAAAACGGTTATTTTGACCCAACTGTGATTAGGAACAACCTGTGAATGATCGACTTACTGATTATGGTTATAAAGTGGACATAATATACCTACAGTGAAGGGAGTTCAACTATGGGTTATAGTGGAGAGTCCCGTTAGTTAACAAATGGGGGTTAGATCGGTCTAATGAGTTTAGCCGATTAATCTCGAAAGGAGCCCATGAACTTTAGGTTCGCAAGGTCCTCCTACTAGTTCGTAAATGGTTAAGCTTTAGAGTAGCTTAAGAAATTAATTTGAAATGTTCAAATTAAAATTAAACGAAATAGGAGAATATATATTTAAATATGATTTAAATATATGAAGATGGTTTTATACAAAAATTAATTTAATATTTGATATTAAATTAATTAATATTTTTAAATTAATTTTTTAGTTTAAATGAACATGGTTTTAAAATCAAAATTTTGATTTTAAAATAAAATTTGAAAATTGGAAAACATGCAGAAAATGGAAATTTGAAGTTTTCCATTATCATCTTCTTCATGCTCACAAAAAAACCACTTCCTCTTCTTCATTAACTCCAAACATGAGCTGCAAGTCATGTACATTTCTTCTTTGCATGTTCATTTGCAATAAATAAAGAAGAATGGAGTGATATGGAGGCATGCATTTTACAGAAATTTGAGAGAAAACTTTGGCTGAAGAAGTGTCTTCAAAACTGAGTGTTGTGAGCTTCTCCTTGCGTTTTACATTGCTTCAAGCTGTTCTTGAGTCCCGAAACTCGGTCTAAAGCTCCAAAAGGATAGTGGGAAAGATCTTGAGATGGTTCAGGGTGATCTTTCGAGAAGACTGCTGCTGATTGATCGAGATCTTAAAGAGTTCTACAAAGGTATGATCCAAAACCCTCTTATTTAGATGAGCATGCTTTAGTTTCTGCCAAAATTAGTGAATTTGAATGCTTATTGATCCTTATTACTTCCGCTGCATGTTATTACACTCTTACAATATATATCAGAGCATCATATAAGCATTCTATTCAGTTTAATTTTGGTGTGGTGGGCGTTTTTCATGAGATATATGAAACTGATGCACTAATATGGTTTTCTGAGTTTTGACATTTTAATTCTCTTTAATTTCTCAATTAAATTTGTAATTGGCTATTGTTTCAAGAGCTTATATGTGTTACCAAGAGTCTATAATTTATTTGGAGTCATTAGAGTTAAAATTAAGATGTAATTGAAGAAACAAGTGAAGGAGGTCGAGCTTCTGTTCCAGTTTTTCAACTTCTGCTCAAAATCGTTGTTAAGGTTCAGTTGCTAAACGATCGTCTACTTCCAGGCATTACACAATGTGAAGAAAATCTAGACGATTGTATAGCAATGGTGGTCGTTGTGATGTTCGACGCTGAACAATCGTGTACCTACAGGAGTTAAATGATGCATTGAAATTCTATACAATAGCACTACGTGGTCGTTTAACTCTTGCGTGGGAACTAACGATACGTTGGATGTGCTATACGATGGCACTACACGATCATGTAGCTGCAGCATGTGCTAAGCAATACGATGAAATGCTATATGATAACGTTAAGCGATCGTCTAGATGCGGCGCTAAATGATGCATTGAAGATTCTATGCGATGGAACTAAACGATCGTGTAGCTACGACACTGAACGATGCAATGATGTTCTATGCGATGGAACTAAGTGATCGTTTAGCTGTGGCAGACACTAAACGATGACATGAAGCGCTAGGCGATGGTGTTAAGCGATCGTGTAGTTCTACTCGAGAGCTAAGCGATTGAACTATGCGATAGACAGAAGACACTAAGCGATCATGTACCTCTGTTCAACGTAAGGCGATGATGTTAGGAGATTGCCTTCATTGCTACACGATCGGCCTTGCAAGACTTTGAGGTTGGACCAAGAGTAGCCAGTTCGACTGGTTTTCTCGAGGTCCAATCTGATTTAGCCTCAAAAGGTTTTTGGCTGGTCCCATTCAGAATCATCCAGTCCGGTTCAAGATGCTTGGGTTCGGTTTGGAGCGGTTTGAGCGGTTCAAAGATGGTTCTAAAGTTGTTTGTAATAGTTAGGCATCTGTTTACTTGTTTATGCTGAAACTAAAACCATATCAGTTAATATTTAATTGTTTATACATGTGATGTATGTAATAATTAAATAATTCATGTATATGTATACAGTATGCCATGTAGATTTGAAACCCCACCGTAGGAAGCATGTTACATGTATTGAAAGTATGTTATAATTGTTATAATATATAGTATGCATGTTAGGGTTATATTAGATGCCTTTGTTGAAAATTTTGTAAGTTGTTATAAAATCGGTTAGATGTTTAAAATCCATAACAAAGAACAGCTGCATGCTCACTTAGGTCAAGAACTAGTTTTAAACATTAAAATAGATTGTTACCTTATAAAATACAGTTACAAACTCATATCGGTTCATAAACCTGTATAAGGCTGGGGGTACTAAGTTGACGGTTTATGGAACACCTCCTACCTGGGGATTATAACCGAAATATTGAGAGTTAACTTATTTTATGAGCTTGCGTGAGCAATGTGAGGTAATAAAATGGTTTACTACCTAGACATTGTAGGTTAAATCCAATTGTAAGCGTTATACTTGGATAAACCACTTAGACTAAGGTTGTTAAAATTAGCCGATACACCTAAGTAAAATACCCAAACATTTAAAACACTTCAGTGGGAGATTAACAATATATTTGATATATAGTTATTAGCTCTCACGTCCTCAAGAGTTCACACCATGAGATCCATGCTCGGCTTAGTGTCGCTTTTATCGCGACTGCCCCATACAGAAAATGTTTGCATGGGTCAATAACAAGGTGAATGAGGGAGGTAGTTCATAGTATATGGGTGAAGGAAATGTGTCAACATTATCCTATGGTCTCCTCCATTAGTTTGAACCGTGAGATTCCTATGTTGTGCCTGCTATTGTTTTTAGGCGGCACTAGCTAGTCGTTAACCACGAGATCCCCTCAGAGGATTGTAACATACGATTCAGAATAACCCAGGCTTCAGTAAAATGAATAGGATATTATAGTTCTGTCTTGGATATTGTCTTCTATTTCAGAGGTATATTCATACCATCCTATAAGATCTGAAAATGGCGGGTCACACTAACAAGAATTACTAATTGTTAGTAAAGATCTTGACCGACAGTGATAACCAAAAAAACTATTGGAATATGAGTTATTCTAAAAATAGTATTTGGTCAAGAACTATCTTGCTTTTGTGAAGGAATTCTTGACTGCCCCTCAGTAGCAATTGTTCTAAATCACTTAAGTATCGTTGCAAATAAATAAAGATTTATTGGGTACTTTATTAGTTTTTTCTAAAAATAGATTTTAGATGCATATTTAATAGAGTTTGTTTAAAAAAGTTTCAGCAATGTCGAACTCAATCATACAATTTCTTGCTTCTAATAAATTTAATGGAGAGGGTTATTCGAACTGGAAGTCAAACATCAATACAATATTAGTTGTAGACGATCTGAGGTTTGTGTTGACGGAGGAGTGTTCTCTAGTTCTCAATTCAACAGCCACTTGAAATGTTCTGGATGTCTATGATAGGTGGGTGAGGGCGAACGAGAAAGCTCGTGCCTATATCTTGGTGAGTATATCTGATGTACTCAACAAGAAGTATGAGGTCATGCCCACCGCCCGTGATATTATGGCATCATTACAGGAGATGTTCGGGCAACCATTATCCTCTGTTAGACATGAAGCCATCAAGTATGTCTATGTTACATGCATGAAAGATTGAACCAAGTGAGCATGATATTGGAATCATCGTTCTCGACATGATGGTTCATTTTAATATTGCGGAGGCTCACGAGGCGATGATAGACGAAACGAGTCAAGTGAGCATGATATTGGAATCTCTCACAGAGAATTATCTGCCATTCAAGACAAATGCTGTTATGAAAAAAATCACTTATAATTTGACGATGCTGTTGAATGAGTTGCAGACTTATCAATCAACGATGAAACTGGAGGAAAAAGAAATAAATGTTATTTTGAAATCGAAAAAGTTTTATAAGGGGTCTACGTCAGGTACGAAACCCACTGATGATAAGAAAGCTGCTCCTTCATCTAAGGATAAAATCGTACAAATAAAGAAGAAAAGAAAAGGGAAAAAAAAGCCACTACAAAGAAAAACAAAAACAAAACTCTCAAAGGAAAATGTTTCCATTGCGGAAAAGTTGGGCATTGGAAATGAAACTGCCTAAAATATTTGGCTGAGAAGAAAGCAGAAGAGGCTAAACAAGGTAAGTTTGATTTACTAGTTGTTGAAACATGAATAGTGAAAAATTATCACCTTACCTAGATATTGGATTCAGGCGCTGCTAATCATGTTTGCACTTTTCTACAGGAAACTAGTTCTTGGAGAAGACTTTCTGAATGTGAGATGACTTTCAAGGTGAGAATGGGTGAAGTCATTTAAGCTAAAGCAGTGGGAGATGTAAAGTTGTTTTTTGGAGATTCTTTTATCTTGCTTAAAATGTGTTCTATGTACCAAAGATGAAAAGAAATCTGATCTCCATTTCTTGTCTATTAGAAAATATGTATAGGGTATCTTTTGAATATAATGAAGTATTTGTTTATTCAAAAGGTGTTCATATTTGTTTATTCAAAAGGTGTTCATATTTGTTTATTCAAAAGGTGTTCATATTTGTTTATTCAAAAGGTGTTCATATCTTTTGAATATAATGAAAATAACTTGTACATATTAAAACAAACTGAAGAAAGAATCATTTTAAATATAGAGATGTTTAAAACGGTTGAGACTCATAATAAAAAGCGAAAAACTTTTCCTAATTCCTATCTTTGGCACACCAGGCTTGGTCACATTAATCTCAACAGGATTGAGAGATTGGTTAAAAACGTCATCTAAATCAGTTAAAATACGGTTCTCTACCTCCATATGAATCATGTCTTGAGGGAAAATGATTAAAAGATCTTTTTCTGACAAAGTTCTTCGTGCCAAAGAACCTCTCAAACTTATACATTCAGACCAATGTGGTCCGATGAATATTAAAGCTAGAGGAGGATATCAGTATTTTGTCAGTTTTATTGACGATTAATCTAGGTATGGCTACATTTACTTAATCAGTCATAAGTCTGAAACTTTTGAAAAGTTCAAAGAATTTAAAGTTGAGACTAAAAATTTGTTAAGTAAAAGTATTAAAAAAACTTTGATTTAATCGAGGCGGTGAGTATATGGATTTGCAATTCCAGAACTATCTAATAGATCATGGAATTCAATCCTAACTCACAGTACCTGGAACACCACAACAAAACGGTGTTGCAGAAAGGAGAAATCAAACCTTGTTGGACATGGTTCGGTCTATGATGAGTTATGCTCAGTTGCCTTAATCCTTTTGGGGATATGTAGTACAGACTGCAGTTTATATTCTGAACGTTGTTCCATCAAAAAGTGTTTAAGAAACACCATATGAATTATGGAAAGGACATAAAACGAGTTTACGTCATTTTCGTATCTAGGGTTGTCCAGCACACGTGTTGGTACAGAATCCTAAGAAATTAGAAACACGTTCGAAATTATGCCTATTTGTAGGATATCCCAAAGAAACAAAAGGAGGATTATTTTATGATCCCCAAGAAGATAAAGTATTTGTATCGAAAAATCATCTATCTTGCAGTAAACTAATATTGCAAGAACTGACTAAATATACTACAAAAAGTTCAACAAGAGTTGTTAATCAAGCTGGTCCATCAACAACAGTTGTTGTCCCGTCACGTCCATCCCAAGAGTTAGGGATGCCTCGATGTAGTGGGAGGGTTATTCAACAACCTAAATGCTACATGGGTTTAACAGAAACTCAAAACATCATACAAGATGATGGTTTAGAGGATCCATTAACCTTTAAAAAGGCAATGGAAGATGTTGACAGGGAACAATGGATAAAAGCCATGGACGATGAAATGGAGTCTATGTACTTCAACTCTGTCTGGGAACTTGTAGATCAACCACATGAGGTTACACCTATAGGTTATAAATGGATCTACAAGAGAAAACAAGACCAAATTGGCAAGGTGCAGACCTATAAAGCCAGACTCGTGGCAAAAGGTTTTACCATAAGAGAATGAGTTGATTATGAAGAAAATTTTTCTCCTATTGCCATGATAAAATCAATAAGAATACTTCTTGCCATTGCCACATATTATGACTATGAGATATGGAAAATGTATGTCAAGACAGCTTTTCTGAATGGCTATCTTGATGAAAGTATTTTTATGTCTCAACCAGAAGGGTTCATCAAAAAAGAACAGGAACAAAAAGTTTGTAGGCTTAGTCGATCCATTTATGGATTGAAACAAGCATCCAGATGCTAGAATATAAGGTTTGAAACTACGATCAAATCGTATGGCTTTGAGCAGAATGTTGACAAACCTTGTGTACAAGAAGATAGTCAACAAAACTGTAGCGTTCTTAGTTCTTTATGTTGATGATATCTTGCTCATTGGGAATGAGACAAGTTTTCTTGCTGACGTAAAGAGATGGTTAGTAACACAATTTCAAATGAAAGATTTGGGTGATGCTCAGTATGTTCTAGGAATACAAATCGTTCAAAAATGAAAGAATAGAGCATTGGCACTATCTTAGGCATCTTATATTGACAAGATGTTGTCAAGGTACAATATGCAAAATTCCAAGAAAGGTTTATTACCTTTTAGGCATGGAATTCATTTAGCAAAAAAACAGTGTCCTAAGACACCTGAAGAAGTTGAGGAGATGAATAGAATTCCATACGCATATACAATTAGGAGTTTGATGTACGCTATGTTGTGTACACGCCCTGACATATGCTTTGCAGTTAGAATCGTCAGTAGATTCCAATCCAATCCAGGACACAGTCATTGGACTACTGTAAAAAACATCCTCAAGTATCTAAGGAGAACAAGGGACTATATGCTTGTGTATGAGCCTAAGAATTTGATCCTTATAGGATACACTGATTTTAATTTTCAGACTGACGTAGATTCCAGGAAATCTACCTCAAGATCAGTTTTCACTATTAACGAAGGAGCTATAGTTTGGGGAAAGAATTAAGCAAAGTTGTATCGCTGACTCCACAATGGAAGCGAAATACATGGCTGTATGCGAAGCTGCTAAAGATGCAATATGGCTATGCAAATTCTTGGCTGATTTGAAACTAGTTCCAGATATGCACCTACCTATCACACTGTATTGTGATAATAGTGGTGTTGTTGCCAACTCAAAGGAACCCAGGAGTCATAAACGTGGAAAACACATTGAAAGAAAGTACCATCTCATCCGGGAGATAGTGCACAGAGAAGTTGTGATCGTCACAAAGATTGCCTCTGAAGATATCCTTGCTAATCCATTCACAAAGGCCCTCTTGGCTAAAGTGTTCCAAGGCCATCTAGTTGGACTAGGACTTCGAGTAGTGTAATCTAGGGCAAGTGGGAGAATATCTAGGTATTAGTGATACCCTAGTTGATTGTATTTTTCCCATTATATTTATCAACATTATATTGTGTATATTTTTTCTCACTAAGTTTTAGTCCAAGTGGGAGATGGTTGGGAATGTCCTAGAACTCGCAGTTCGTGTTAAACATTCTATTTATTAATAAATAATAAATTGTTGATTTTGTATTTTATTATGAAAATCCAATAAACATATCCATGGCTATAGTTTGAATACTGTAACCTTATGTAGTGACATAAACAAGATCAAGTTAACAATATACAGCTTAAATATTTTAATAAGTATATGGATGAAATTGGATATCTCATCCTGGTAACACTATTGGATGCGGCCCACTCTGTAGTTGTTACAAGAAGTTGTAAAGTGCTACAAACGATGTGATCCATAGATCGTTCATGTTGAGACATGTGAGTGGGGGTGTCCTATGCAATGCATATAGACTTGACCACGAAAATAGTCACTTTTCTTTATAACAACTATTTACTGTTAAAACTGAGTATTTCATTTATCATATAACCTACATTAACTCGATCTTAATCCTAAGCTAGCTATGAACTCCTGTTTGTTCAGAATTATCCTTTGATCTACAAAGCGTGAGAGTAGTCCAACAACACCACTCAATAAGCTTCCCATTTTGGGGATAAGACTGGATGAATAACTAGATACATAGCCTTGTAAGATGGAATTCACTCCTACCCGATTTAGGATTAGCAAATAGGTTGTTCTCTCAAGTACTGATTCCAAGTCTTGAACAATTGGGGTCATACCTTCTCATGATAGAGAAAGGATTTGATTCATAAGGATTATGAATCAGAATTGTTCATTAGAGGGTAAGTGGGAACTTAAGGAACAAGATGTATTCACAGGAGTAAAACGGTTATTTTGACCCAACTGTGATTACGAACGAACTGTGGAGGATCGGCTTACTGATTATGATTATAAAGTGGACATAATATATCTACAGTGAGAGGAGTTCAACTATGGGCTATAGTGGAGTGTCTCATTAGTTAACGAATGAGGATTAGATCGATCTAATGAGTTTAGCCGATTAATCTCGAATCGTTTGAGCCCATGATCTGTAGGCCCGCAATGTCCCCTACTAGCTCGTAAATGGTTAAGCTTTAGAGTAACTTGAGAAATTAATTTGAAACGTTCAAATTAAAATTAAACGGAATTGGAGAATATATATTTAAATATGATTTAAATATATGAAGATGGTTTTGTGCAAAAATTAATTTAGTATTTGATATTAAATTAATTAATATTTTTTTAATTAATTTATGAAATTAGTTTTAGAAAACTAATTTTGTCAGTTTTAAATCAAAATGGTTTTAAAATCAAAATTTTGATTTGAAGATAAAATTGGAAAATTGGAAAACATGCACAAAATGGAAATTTGAAGTTTTCCATTATCATCTTCTTCATGCTCACACAAAAACCACATCCTCTTCTTCATTAACTCCAAGCATGAGCTGCAAGCCATGTACATTTCTTCTTTGCATGTTCATCTGCAATAAATATAGAAGAATGAAGTGATATAGAGGCATGCAATCTACAGAAATTTGAGAGAAAAATTCGACTGAAGAAGAGTTCTTCAAAACTGAGTGTTGTGAGCCTGTCCTTGCATTTTACATTGCTTCAAGCTGTTCTTGAGTCTCACAACTCGGTCTAAAGCTCCAAGAGGATAGTAGAGAAGATCTTGAGATAGTTCACAGTGATCTTTGGAGAAGACTGCTACTGACTGATCGAGAAAATTAGTGAATTTATTGATGAGCATGCTTTAGTTTCTACCAAAATTAGTGAATTTGAATGCTTATTGATCCTTGTTACTTCTGCTGCATGTTATACACTCTTACATTCTGGTAATTACTTGATTCTCTTCAATTTGTTGATTTTTTGGTCATTTTTTTTTTATCTTTTTGGCCTGATTTTCTTATAATGACTCCTAAATGCCTTGGGGGTCGTTTTACCTACAAAATTAGCAATTAAAGCAAATAATCAACACAATTTTGGAAATTAACATAGAAAATATACATCCTTTAAAAACCTATCAGTGTGGCACCACATTGTTCAAGCCTCGAGATTAGCCCTTAAGGGAGCAATTTATCTACTTACCCTGACGTTGGGGAAGGAGTGAATTCCCTCTTGTGTAGTTATGTTCCCAACTCCCCAATCAGAAGAATCCCCAAAATGGTAGGTTTATTGAGTCGGTATTCTAGCCAGTCTCACTCATACAAATCAAAGAACCACCTTCATAGGTAGGAGTTCACAACTTACTCAGGATTTAGGTCATGTTACCTATGGTGTCCTTGTGAAATGTAAGTCTCTATTATGAATGACGTTAAATAATTAGACTAAACATTTTGTGGCTGGTCTTATACAAAATCCTTTGTATAGAATATCCTCGCTCACATGTCTCCATATGAATGATCAGGATCAAATCATTTATAGCACTTTACAACAATTGTAACATTTATAAAGTGGGTCATACTTGTAGTATCACCAGGATAAGGTATCCAACCTTATCCATCTACTACAGACTATTCAGGTTATCACTTATGTTGGATTTTATGTCCTAAAACTCGTAGTTTGTAAATTGATAAACATATTCTGTTTTGTTTTTCAATAAAATTGTTATCGAAATTGTAATCTTGAATCCAATAAACTAAGGTCCTGAGACTATTTATTGTAGACTTGAACTTTATGTGATGACATAAAACATGGATCAAGTTCGAGTATATAGCCTAAAATGGTCTATAGTATAGGGAGGTTGGGCGCCTTGTTCTGGGGACACTATGGATGCAACCCACTTTGTAGTGAGCGATCCTGGATCGTTCATATTACGTGAGTGGGGGATCCTATGCAATGAGTTTGTATAAGACTAGACCATGACTTAATCACTTTTACACACCGTTTACCTAATTCAAATTTGATGTAGTGAGCTAACTATGAACTCATGTTTATTCGGGATTATCCTTAGATCTGCATGGGTGAGAGTAGCTCAACAGCGCTGGCTCAATAAACCTCCCATTTCAGGGGTAAGACCTGATAAATAGCTGGGGACATAGGGTGGAAGATGGACTTCACTCCTACCCGTCGATAGGATGTTCCCTTAAGTGCTGACTTTAGAATAAGAACAAGGGGCCCTGCCATCTCACTAGGCTAAGAGGAACTAGATTTGTTGGTTGGACCACAAATCAATTATTCTTTAGAGCTTCAGTGGTACTGAAGGAACAATAAGTGTTCTCGGGGGTAAAATGGTATTTTGACCCAGCCAAGACCGCAAACAACCTGTGAAAAATTGACTTACTGGTTATGGTTATATCAGATGGACAGAAACATATCTACAGTGAGGGGAGTGTAACTATGGTACTTTAGTGGAATGACCTGTTAGTTAACAAATGTTGATTAATTAGGTTAAAGAGTTTTACCGATTAATCTCGGATTGTTGGAGCCCATGATCTGTAGGTCCATTAGATCCCCCTGCTAGCTCATATGGATGAAAAGGTATTAAAACCAACAAGTATATGCGATATCGCTATCGATTTTTTGTATGGCGCTCTATATTCAAATGTAATTTTAATTTCAAAAATATGAATGCAGATTCATGTTCGGGAGGTCAAAATTAGTCAAGAGGATCAAACTGTAAAAATTCAAAGGGTTAACTTTTTTGCTAAAAGTCAAAGTTTAGCTTTGACCAAAGAGAAAAGGACCATTTTGTGCTTGACTAAGAGTTAGTGGAATTATCCAACGTTTTTGTTGGATAATCCCACTAACTTAAGTGAACTATGTGTAAACATTATAAAATGACACATAGCCCACTTTGGTTTAGTGCTTTGTGAGGTGTTGAATTTTGGTGAGTTTTTACATGCATTAGATGCATCTAATTGTTTAATAAAAAGAGGTTTTTGAAATCTTTTTCTCTTCTTTTTGGAAAAATTTTTCTAATTTAGTTTTCCATAATTCTCACCAAAATTTCTCCTTTCTTTCCACATTAACCTTGAACCACCCTTTCTTCCCTTTTTCATTCCTTCATTCATCGGGTCCCACAATCAAGTTCTGAGTCCAGAGAACAATGGGTAAACTCTAGTGTTGTCCGGAAGAGTTCGGGTTGAGATTCAGTGAGAAAAAGCATTTTTCAAGAGCTACAAAGGTTGTATTCTATCCATTTTAGTTTACTATTTTTTATACATTTGCATGCTAATTTCCTTTTAATTAAAAGCAATTAGAATGTAATTAGATCCTTATTCCGCTGCATATGTCTCGTGTCCCATCAACTTAAACATGATCCACCCATATATCTCTACATACATGTTTAAGCAACTAGATAACCTTGGAACTTAGTTTATTGGGTTGTGGTTAATGCAACTCAAAATGAAATAAAACATCACATATTTTATTGAATAAATAATATGTTTGTACATTACAATTACAAATTATATGACCCTATCAGATTTAGAGCATTATCCCCAACAGCATGTCAGACCAAAAGGCATCACGAGAAATTCGAAAGCACCGTATCTTGTCATACAAGTGGTCCTTGGTTGTCGCCTTCTGCTATGCATACTTGATAATGACCCAATCGGAGGTCGAGCTTCGTAAAGTATCGAGCTCTATTTAACTGATCAAACAAATCAGCTATAATCGATAGAGAGTACTTCTTGTGAATCGTGACTTTGTTCAAAACCTTGTAATCAATACACAGCTGTAATGTTCCTTCCTTCTTCTTCTTAAACAGAACCGGGGCTCCATAGGGCGCTCTTGCTGGGTGAATGAAGCCAACATTCAATAACTCATCTAGTTGTTTCCTAAGTTCAGCGAGTTCCAGAGGAGCCATCTAATAAGCTTTTTTCGTCGGTAGTTTAGCTCCTAGCACTAGTTCAATCTCGTGATCGATCTCTTATCAGGGAGGTAAAGTCTTTGGTAAGCTTCTCAACATAACATCGGCATAATCCTTCAAAACTTCTTGAATCTCTATAGGAACAGGCTTTTTCCCTATAGGCTCATCAACAACCGGGATAGCCATAAAGGTGGGCTCTTCTCTATTGAGCCTTTTCTTCAGCTGGAGGGTGGAGATCATCCTCACTCCAATAGGTTGTTTGAAGTTGGCCGGGACTACCGTAGGGTTACTGCTTGTATGATGAGGCACTTGGCCTAGGGCATGGGGATGACTTTATGCTCCAAAAGGAACTCCATTCCAAGCACAACGTCAAAGTCATCCATACGCACGACAACAAGATCAACATTTCTATTCCATTCACCCATTTTCAGAGATACCCTTTTTTAGGTCCCCACAACAGGGAGGGCTTCAAAGTTAATAGCTTTCATCTTGCCTGTGTCCCTTTCAACTTTCAATCCCAGACGTCGGGCTTTCGGCTTCGAGATGAAGTTATGGGTTGCCCCTGAGTCTACCATGGTGCCTCTTACAAGTTTGAAGTTGATGACTGTATCAATAAACATAAGTCCCCTTTATGAAGCATCCTTATGACATGAGGCTTTCTTTTGAATTGTTGCTAAGAATTTCAACGCTCTCACTCAGGGAGTTTCTCCATCCTCTTTTTCCTTTTCTGTTTAAGCTTTTGCTTCTATTTCACTACTATATTTTACTGAAGCTTGTAAGGATGTCAAGGCAGCCCGATGCAAGCACTCGGCTACCTGATGAGGTCTTTTTGCACAGAAAGAAAGAGAAGGGCCTTTGTTGCCTCGGGTTTGCTTGATAGGGCCTCCGGAAGGGGCCCACACTCGTAATTTATGATTTTCTATCATTACCAGCATTCTTCGGGGGATTCGACTTCAGAGCCTTATTCCCTTGATTTGAAGTTTGTGCATTTTTCTTTTGAGGAGGTTGTTCATTGTTGTAGTAAAAAATCTTTTCGTTGCAGCCAGGGTAGAAGCAAGATCTTGAACTTTCTGCTTATATAATTTAGTTCTCACCCATGGCTTCAGTCTCTCAACAAAGTAGAACACTTTATCCTTCTCGTACATGTCCCTGATGTCTCGTAACTTCCTTCTTGTAATGAACTCGACATTCTTAGGGAAGAATTGGGCCCTTAGTTCTCTCTTAAGATCTTCTCATTTTTCAACGGCGCACAGACCATTCTAAACATCAGTTACTTTGGACCTCCACCACAGCTTTGCCTCATCAATAAGATGCATCGAGGCCAAAATCACCTTGGTTTCTTTGGCGACAGTTCTACCTGCTTTGAAATATTGCTCCATGTTAAAAATGAAATTCTTAAGTTCCTTAGTATCACGGTTCCCAGTGAAAGCCTTGGGTTCTGAGATCTTGAACTTGCTTGACACAATGCCTGTCAGGTTCGGGGTCTGGTTCCCCACCGTATGCATTGTCAAATTTACTTGCATCTTCATTTCAGCCATCTCAGCTTTGAGGGCATCTATTGTTGCTCTAAAGTCGTCAGTCAAGTCATTGAACAACTTTAGCATGTTCTTTTGTGAACTATCAAGCTCTTCGACAAGCTCCTCTATGTATGTGACAGAGCTCATGGAGCTATTCCCATGCTTGAAACTACCAGGCCGTGTAGTCTTGTGTTCCAAAGAATCAACTCTCAGCGTCAATTCCTTTATTGGCATTCCATCTACTCGGGTGTTCAGGGCCTCAATTCCTACGACCTTTTCCTCTAACCCATCGAGGCGGGTATGGACGTATCTCACTTCGTCAGGCAATTCCCTTAGATACAGAAATTAATCTTCAATCTTAGTAAGTTAATCAGACTTCGACTTTGACAATTGTTTTATTGCAAACATGATTGTGGTCTTTACTAGCCAAGGAGCTAACTAAGCTCTGATACCATTTGTCACAATCACAAACTTTCGTGTATGGGACAGGTGATTGTGCGACACTTGTTCTAATCCGATGGGCAAGTTAGCCGTGTAAAAATCAAAAGTTGGGGTGCGTTGGTATATGAAGTAGCCTCCACTCACGTTTTAAGAGAAAATGGTTTTATAAAATTTGAGAGAGGAAAAACATCATTAAAAAATGCATTGAGGACTGACAGTTGCAAGAAAGCTCTGATTGCAAAGATTACATCAATATATCGATCGGGGAGTTCACTAGTGGGTCTCCCCTATAGTGCGTAATGGACAACTTCTAAAATGCCTAGCTAGCATATCAAAAGTGGTGAGCGGTCACTCGCAATAAAAACAATTTGGAGTAAAAACAACTTACTAAACTAATTACAAGATTTAAAGATAGGATGGTTGAGGATGGTTTGGACATGCGGCCATGAGCCAACATTACTCTGGACAAGCATGCCCAAGACATAGAGTACCTCTTTAGGTGCATCTACTAAAGTTAGGGAAAATAATTCGAAACATGGAAAGACAACTATAGAAAATGTATCCAATTTGGGATTTAGAAAACAATGATTGGAAGGTTGGATGAGAAATATTCACAAATCAACTACTTATGAGATAAATGATTGGGTTGCAGGAATGAGGTTTAGCATAATATTTAAAGAGAGAAATTTCAATGGAAAAGAGAAAATCATTATTTCTATATCTCAAAGAAATAAGAACGAGTCACATTTTATATTTCTAGAAAGGTAAGAAAGTGATAGAAAATACTTTAAATTGGGTGGAGGGAATCAATTTAGACCAATCCATTATGATTTATAACTATTTTAAGTCTATTATATTTATAGATATATTGTGTTCACTTGATACAACCATGATTAGTAAGTTAACCCTTCACAAGTTGTTCGTAATAATGGTTGGGTCAAATGACTATTTTACCTGCGAGATTACCTCTTGTTCCTTAAGTTCCATTGATCCTCTAACGAACAATTTGTTTGTGATCTAATCAACAAATAAAATCGCTCTCGAGCCAATGAGAGGGTGGGGTCCCATGTTCAAGACCTAGAATCAGTATTTAAGGAAACAACCTCTCCACTATCCTTGAAAGCGGATAGAAGTGAATTCCATCTTGCACCCTATGTCCCCAGCTATCTACCCGGTCTTATCCCCAAAATGGGAGACTTATTGAGCAATGTTGTTGGACTACTCTCACCTATTCAAATCAAAGGATAATCCTGAATAAACAGGAGTCTATAATTAGCTCAGGACTAAGTTTAAGTTACCTAGGTCATCACTATGAAATAATCACTCTTAAACAGTAAACAACGTTATAAAATAAGAGTGACTTATTTCCTGGTCCGATCTTATGAAAACTCATTGCATGGGATGCCCCCACTCTTCATGTGACCACATGAACGAATCAGGATCACTTTATGTGAAACCCGGATTTCAATTTCCCTACTTACGCAAATAATTAAGAGAATTAACTCAACATGAAATCCTATGTTGAAAAGGAAGAAATTCTAAGTGTTTGAATTTTCCTTGAAAAGTTTGGAGTTAAGCTTAACTAGTAGAACTTAGGCTAAGTATGAAGCCAAGGCAAGCATGTGTTGTGAGGGTGGGACGCATGTGGGCCGAAGCATTAGCAAAAGGCGTTGCCAAGAGTTGCTCATGCGTTGAGGCTGTGTGAGTGAGAGTGGAGAGAGCGAGATAATAAGCATAAGACGCTGAGGTAGATGATCGTATAGTTAGTTGAGGATGCTGAGTGAAGCACTAAATGATCATGTAGCTTCAGTCGGCACTAAACGATGTGAAATGATGTGCTACATGCTAGAGTTATATGATGGGCGAGGGCACTACACGATTAGTGTAAGTGCTAGATGATAAGGGTAGAAGCTGGACGATAGCACTATACGATAGCATTAAGCGATGAGTGTGTGTTAGATGATAAGCTGAGCGCTAGAAGATGTACGGGCGTTGAGTGATAAACTACATGATAGCGCTACACGATAGGCCAAACGCTGGATGATGGGCATGTACGATAGACACAGAGGTTGGGCGATGGCGTTGCACGATAAGCAAACGTATTAGACGATACGCAGATGAGTTAGACGATAAGGCATCGATGCTACACAATGGAGCTAAATGATGGGTGCAACAGCTATGCGATGGGCTATGCGCGAGATCATTGAGAGTGAGAATTTACTAAACGGTTGAGCTACACGATGGGGCGTAAAACTACACGATGGTCGGGCATGATATGATGTACTACATGATAATGGGCAGAAATGCACGTTATCATAGTGCTAATTTCTTAAACAATGTTCGTTTGCGTTGATGAAATATGTTAAATTGTGTCCATTAAGAATAAAATCTATAATATTGCGGTCGCATGCGTCCAACGCATTAGAACAGTTGATCTTTATATTTTTGTGCAGAATATGCGTTAACGCAATGCAAAGATTGCGATAATAGGAATTCATTGGTCGAGCGCAACTTCACCGCAAGGCTTTGCATTGATCCAGCTCGTAAACATTCACCTAAGAAGAATCGCCGCAACTTGGTCAGTTCAACATGGTGGGCGCATCCAAGTGAAAGGATAATAAAGAGCGATGGGACAGAAAGCTGATGACAGTCGAATCAAAATTAAGTTGATAGCCAATAGCGGTCACAAAGTATATTCAGCTTTATCGGTGACAATTATCCCACACATCAATTAGGAATTAAAGTTGTCCCATCTATACAACCAGGAGAGAGAAGCCGCCTTTCACCATGGAAGCTCTATAAATACCAAGTGCATTCTTCAAAGAAGGGGTTAAGCAGTCGATTAATTCACCACTTTAAAAGTTCATGCCTCTGTCCATAGTTTTCTTTCATTTAAAGGCGGACGCGAGGAAGAAAGTGTGCCGGTAGATCATTCCGGTAAGCTTGGGAAAGCACCGGAAACCCCAAGACAGAGAGAGGGCCGATGCCTGCGGAAGCGGGAACATTTTTAGATCAGAATAGAGATTTAGTGTAAAAGGCCTCAGTCAGCAAGAAATTGCTATGAGGCTCTCTACCTTTACTTGCCACTGTCATTTTATATTCAACTTATTTATAAGAATGGAATTTCTTTCTCTATATCTGTTCACTCTCTGTTGTTCACGCAAGAGTAGCTAAATTAGTTGAATGGGTTGAGGGAATCTTCATTCTTGCGATTGTCTTGTTTATGAATACTTCATTCGTATATTAGAGATACTCGGGAGGGAAGTCTAAGGACAGGATCTAGACTTGGGAAGGTCAGTTTAGAATCTAGGTTTGGAAGAACCAGATTAGAACACATAAACGAGAGATAGGCACTTAAGAATGAGCACTATTTGTTATTAACGCATCACATGCATCTTAGTGATAAGATATGATTGTATGCACCTTGCTTTCATGCATTTTGCATCAACACATAAGACAAGAGTAGAGACTTAGGGATAAGCTCTATGGACATTTTGCATTCAACACATGCGTCTTAGACTTAGGAGCATCGCATTTACATTGGGAAATGACTTGCTGTACATGGTTGTAACATGATCACATAGTCTTACGCATTCCCGAGTAATGCTAGCTAAATATCTTCTCAATCCGTTCATCACATACTCATTGTATCTATCAGCACAACTTTCTCAAATCCGCCACCTTTATTTACTTCTTTTTTTCATTAACGCAACAACACACCCAACACTTTATTTATTTACTTGGTTACCACAAAGTTTTCATAAACATTACCAACGCAACTATTTTCACAAGTCCCTGTGTTCGACCCTGGACTTACCAGGAAACTCAGGGGAATTTACACTTGAATTCTATTGGGGAAACTTGAGTGCACAATGCAATCCATCAATGAATATCGTATTTCCATTAAATAAAATAACACATCAAGTTTTTGGCGCTGTTACTGGGGATTTTGGCAAAATAGTTTGTTAACGATAATTTTTGTGATTTCTTTGCAGAACTCTCAATCTCTGGCAAACTACGACCCAGAGATTGAGAGAACGTTTCGAAAGAGACTACGAGACCGCCAATAGCAACCACAATCAGACAAAGAAGAGATGGCGGAGCAGCCTGGAGGTGGAGCACCAAATGATAATAATATCATGGCGAATCCAATTATGTTGGCAAACGATCGTAATAGGCCTATTAGAGACTATGTATCGCCAAACCTCTATGATTTCTCTCCAGGAATCATGAGGCCTGCCCTTGACGGAAGTAGATTCGAGATGAAACCGGTGATGCTGCAGATAATCCAGACTGCAGATCAATTTGGAGGAAGTCGTGGCGAGGATCCGCACACCCACCTCCAAAGTTTTATTGAAATCTGCAATATTTTTGTGTTCTCGAAAATCTTGGCTGAAGAAGTTCGACTAACGTTGTTCCCATTTTCTCTCTATGATCAGGCTAGGAAATGGGCTTATTCACTCGAACCAGGAGAGATTACTTCTTGGGAGTCGGTAGTGGAGAAATTCATGAAAAAGTATTTTCCACCTATCGAGAATGCAAGACGAAGGAAGCTTATTACAAATTTTGAACAAGATATGGAAAAATCGCTCAGCGATGCTTAGGCGAGGTTTAAAAGGTTGGTCCGGGATTGTCCACATAATGGGCTACCAGACTGCCTTCAAATGGAAATTTTCTACACAGTTTGAATCCCACTTCTCAGACCACCAATGCCTGCCGCATCTCCAAGAACCATGAAGACTATAGGGAGAGTGACCAGAGATTGAGACTTAAAGATTATGACGCAAATAACGGTACCGTTGTTTCATTACAAAACCAAATGACCGCAATGATGAATTTGATCCAAGGAATGGCAATCAGTAGCCCAACACTGCAAGGTGGGCAAATTAATGCAATAAGTCAAAACACCGCAAGGTGTGCGACTTGTGGTGATGGGCATGCGATGGAAGATTGCTTGCAAAATCCACAGTCTGTATATTTTGTAAAGAATAATCCCTTTTCAAACATTTACAACCCCGGGTGGAGAAACCACCCCAATTTTTCCTGGAAGAATCAACACAAAATTTTCAATCTGTGGCGCAAAAAGAAGGGCCACAAAGATTCTTCCAACGCAACAACAGTCAACAGAGCAATCAAGCAAGTAGCTCACAACAACCACCGCAATCTTCTTCTCTGGAGAGCATATTGAAGCAATATATAGAGCAAAATGAGATAGTGCTTCAAAGTCAGGCTACGTCCATCCGCAACCTCAAATTGCAAATGGGCCAGATTGCGAGTGAGCTGAAAAGTAGACCGCAATGGGTGTTGCCAAGTTCTACCGAACTTCCACGCAACCCAGGGGGATCAAGTAAGGAGCAATGTTAGGTTGTGACATTGTGCAGTGGAAAGACTGTGGAGGGGGAAAAGAAGGAGCATAGTAGAACAACTTCCATCGACACGGAGCCTGAGATTGTGGTAACGCAAGAAGAAGAAAGAGAAAATGAAGCAGTAGAACCTGAGGTTGCGTCAACCTCGAAGTCAAATGAAACGAAAGCCATGAAAGTTCAGTTACACCTTTCCCTCAGAGGCTAAGGAAGAAGAAAAACAAAGAGGTATAGTACCAATGCTTCTTATCTATGTTAAAGCAATTACATGTTAACATTCCTTTCAGTGAAGCGATTGAGGAAATGCCTGCCTATGCCAAATTTGTGAAGGGCATGGTAAATAAGAAGAGAGGCATTGGAAAATTTGCCACGGTGGCATTAACGCAAAGTTCCAAATTCATTATCCCACCAAAGATTAGCGATCCTGGGAGCTTCACTATTCCTTGCTCCATAGGAGGACTCTATATTGAGCAAGCCTTGTGTGACTTGGGGGCCAACATAAATTTGATGCCGCTGTCAATTTTTAGACAATTAAATGTGGGGCAACTTGTGCCCACATCAGTGACTCTCCAATTGGCTGACAGATCCCTAGTTCATCCAGAAGGTAAGGTGAAAGATGTGCTGATCACGATTGATAAGTTTATTTTGCCAACTGACTTCATCATTCTAAACTATGAGGCCAACAAAGATGTGCCCATCATTTTGGGGCGACCTTTCCTATCAACGGGTCGTGCTCAAATTGATGTGCATAAGGGAGAAATTACTTTGAGTATAAATGGATAAAAGCTCAAATTTAATATAATTCGTGCCATGAAATTTTCGGATGAAGAAAACCTGAAAGATTCTGATGATGACCTGAATTTGATTGAAGAAGAAAAGTCTGATGAAGAATGTGAAGAAGATGATGCCAATGCATCCGTAGATGCCTACAATGCGATCGTAGCAAAAACAAACAAGAAGAAGAAATGATCGCAATGCAAGAAGAAGAGCCAAAAGAAGAAAGAAAAACAACGCAACCTTTCCTCGTGGAACCACCAACACTTGAACTAAAGACCCTACCAACCCATTTGAATTACGCATTTCTGGGGCAGAATGAGAATCGACCAGTGATAATTTCCTCTGCGCTCAACGAAGATTAAGAGAATTCGTTAATGAGCATTCTCAAGAAACATGTGCGAGCAATTGGCTGAACGCTCGCTGACATCACAGGAATTAGCCCCGCATACTGTATGCACCACATTCGTCTTGAGGACGACTACAAAGCAATAATTAAAAATCAATGCAGACTTAACCCTGCGATGAAGGAGGTCATAAAGAAAAAGATTATCAAGTGGCTGGATGGGGGCAGTATCTATCCCATAGCAGATAGCACGTGGGTCAGCCCCGTGCAATGTGTGCCGAAGAAGGGTGGAATGACGGTAGTCCCAAATGAGAACAATGAATTAATACCGTAAAGAACCATCACTGGATGGCGCATATGCATGGACTACCGCAAGTTGAATGCGACCACAAAGAAAGATCACTTCCCTCTGCCATTCATCGATCAAATGTTGGACCGACTAGCAGGGAATGATTTTTATTGCTTCTTGGATGAATATGTCGGATATAATCAAATCATGATAGCTCCTGAAGATTAAGACAAGACCACATTCACCTTCCTATATGGGACATTTTCTTCTGCAGTGCGCCGAGCACATTCCAGAGGTGTATGATGGCGATCTTTTTAGATTATCTCGAGAACTCAGTGGAAATATTTATGGATGACTTCTCCGTATATGGGAACACTTATGAAGTCTGCCTAGCCAATTTGGAGAAAATTTTGAAGAGATCTGAAGAGACGAACCTGGTGCTCAACTGGGAAAAATGTAACTTCATGATGAAAGAGGGTATAGTATTGGGACACAAGGTCTCCCGGGAAGGGTTGGAGGTGGACAAAGCAAAGATTGAAGCAATTGAAAAACTCCCACATCCAACTAACGTGAAGGTTGTGCGAAGCTTCTTGGGGCATGCTAGATTCTATAGACGATTTGTCAAGGACTTTTCTAAGATTACACAACCACTGAGTGCATTGTTAGAGGCAGACAGGAAATTTGAGTTTGACAACAATTGCCTCAACGCATTCAGAGTATTAAAAGATGCCTGATTACCGTGCCCGTACTAATTACGCCAGATTGGACAATGCCATTTGAAATCATGTGCGACGCAAGCAGGTATGCGATGGGGGCTGTATTAGCGCAAAAGAAGAAAACTATTTTGCACCCCATCGCATATGCGAGTAAAACTCTAAACCCTGCTCAAATAAATTATACCACCACTGAGAAAGAACTCCTGGCTGTGATTTTTGAATTGGAGAAATTCTGGGCATATCTGTTGGGAACCAAGGTATTCATTCACAATGATCACTCGGCTATCAAATATTTAATGAAAAAAAAGGACACAAAGCCGAGGTTAATTAGATGGGTTCTCCTCCTTCAAAAATTTGATATCGAGATAATTGATCAGAAGGGGACAGAGAATCAAGTTGCGGATCACTTGTCCACTGGAAAATCCCGAGGTTGACTGCAATGAATCTTAAGTGAGTGCCGTGTTTTCGGATGAGCAGCTGTTCCACATAGAAGAATTGCCCTAGTATGCGGACAACGTTAATTATTTGGTCTGTGAACAATTTAGTGAAGATTACATCTACCATCAATAGAAGAAGCTCGAGCATGAATGCAAACATTATTATTGGGATGAGTCGAATCTGTACAAAAGAGGTGCAGACCAAATCATTCGATTATGCATACCAAATACTGCTCAACAACGCATATTGTGAATGCCTAAAGGGAATAGATCGATGTGATATTTTTAGACGAGCAAGGCATAAAGGGAAGCAATGCCCAGAGTTTTTCCATTTCCTCGGCCACCGAGAACCAAAATTCGACCCTAGTAAGGATTTTCCCTGCCGTAGATGTTATAGAAGTCATCTAAAAGATCAAGAGGGAAGAGAGGGATTATGCCTCAAGTGTGAACAACCAGCGCACCACTATAAAGATTGTCCAACCAATAGTTCTGCCAGTGGTTCAGGAGGGAATCAAGCATGGAAGAACTATTGGTATTAAAATAGCGGTAGAAAAGGGGGTGCCTGTAAATAAACTCTACTTGAATAAAAGAAAGCTTGTAAATATGTTGAACTAAGTAATAAAGTAACGTTTACAATAATGATTAAATTTCGGGGACGAAATTTTCTTAAGGGGGAGGTAAATGTGAAACTCGGATTTCAATTTCCCTACTTAAGCAAATAATTAAAAGAATTAACATAGCATGAAATCCTATGTTGAAAAGGAAAAAATTCTAAGTGTTTGAATTTTCCTTGAAACGTTTGGAGTTAAGCCTTAACTAGTAGAACTTAGGCTAAGTATGAAGCCAAGGCAACCATGCGTTGTGAGGGTGGGATGCATGTGGGCCGAAGCATTGGCAAAAGGCATTGTCAAGAGTTGCTCATGCATTGAGGTTGCATGAGTGAGAGTGGAGAGAGTGAGATAATAAGCGTAAGACGCCGGGGTAGACGATCGTATAGGTAGGTGAGGGAGTTGAGTGATGCACTAGACGATCGTGTAGCTTCAGTCGGTGCTAAACGATTTGAAGCAATGCGCTACAGGATAGAGTTATACGATGGGCGAGGGCACAACACGATCAATGTAAGTGCTAGACAAGGTAGAAGCTAAATGATAGCGCTATATGATAGCACTAAACGATAGCATTAAGCGATGAATGGGTGTTAAACAATAAGCTGAGTGCTAGAGATGCACGGTCACTGAGCGATAGACTACATGATGGCGCTACACGATGAGCATGAGCGCTACACGATAGGCGTGCATGATAGACGCAGACGCTGGGTGATGGCATTGCATGATAAGCAGACGCGTTAGACAATAGGCAGATGCGTTAGACGATAAGCCATCGATGCTACACGATGGAGCTAAACGATGGGTGCAACAGCTATGCGATGGGTTATGCGCGAGATCGTTGAGAGCGGGAGTTTACTAAACGATTGAGCTACACGATGGGGCATAAAATTAAACGATGGTCGGTCATGATATGATGTACTACAAGACAAGGATCTGAGAGTTGTGGGCTGGAAAAGTTAACCAGACATATGACGATCGAAGGAAGTTCCTGAAGACCATGTAGTTTGAGCTGGGCGAAGGAGGAAACGTGCAAACCGACTAAGTTAAGCTAGAAAAAAAGGATGGAGACACTTCAAACAAGAGGTGGTGAGGTTAGGCATTGCCAGATTGGGAGAAGAACGCCTGAACGTGATTAAAGGAGGAGGTGTCAAGTTAAGGTGAAAGGTTAAACACCTATAAATAGGGCAGGATACTTCATTTCAATTCACAAAACATTTCAATTTTGAAAGATCACTTAAAAAGGAGTAAGTGAGAGTAAATAAGAGAAATCTGTGTATTGAACGGAGGAGAAGTAGCATTGATTGAACGGTGATCAAAATAGTGGCATTGGAAAAAGCAGAGTGTACAGACAGATGCCTGGGCCAAGTTTAAACGAGGAGTTATTCCAAACTACTCGTGCAAATCAAGTGATTTTTAAACCAAAAGCTTTTAAATTGAATGTAGTTTTGGTATGAGGGCTGCTATAAGGAAATTCTAACTCTAAGGCTGTCAAATTTAAGGAAAACCGAAAGGTGTTCACCAGTGAGTAGATAGTTAGGCCAGGTAGAGTGAACTTGAGACTTCAAACTTTCAAGAAGGAATCTCGAGGCGAAACTTTAAGGTAAGCTAGTGAAGACATTTTTCAAACTTTTTTGTAGAAGGAAATGTCTTAAGATAAGGTTCGAAAGGATGAGTAATCTAAGCTTGAAGTTGAATCTGAAATAAGGTTCAACAAGAGATCAAGGGAAACCGGGTGAATTGGGAAGGAAAAGCAACCCCAGCGGATCACTATGAGTGGTTTCTTATTTTAGTCTTTTAGCATATTTTGAATTAATATGCTATAGTTTATGAATGAATACTTATACCATGAGGTGAGCATGAGATTGGGATAGTCAGGGGGTTAACAAACCTAGCGTCAGAGCCCAAGATGAGACCTCACAGGATGGTTACAATCTCAGTCCGATAAGATCCTGTCAAAGGCTGGAGGTACTTAAGTTGATGGTTTATGGAAAACCTACTACCTGGGGATCGAACCGGTTCTTGAATTTTGTTAACCCAATTTTATGAGATTGTGTGAGCAGTGTAAGGTGATAAATGGTTTATCACTTAGACATCGTAGGTTAAATCCAATATAAACATTATACACAGATAAACAACTAGAGTTAGGTTATTTTAAATAGCTGGAATATACCTAAGTAAAAGTTTACCTAAACCATATAGAACACTTCAGTGAGAGATTAATGATATATATGATATATTATTTTTAGCTCTTACATCCTTAAGAGTTCACACCGTGAGATTCATGCTCGGCTTTGTGTCATTTTTAGGTGACCGCTCCATTTGGAAAGTGTTTGCATAGGTCAATAGCAAGGTGAATAGGGGAAGTTGTTCATAGTATGTGAGAGAACGAAGTGTGTCACACATCCTACAGTCTCCTCTTTTAGGTTCCAGCATGAGATTTCCATATTTCCCTGCAGTGTCGTTTTAGGTGATCACCCATTCGGAAGGTTGTGACTTAGGGATCGGAACAACGCAAACCTAAAAAATGGATAGCATCTCTTAGGTTTGTCTTCAGCATTGTCTGCCCTTCAATAGCTTGTTGATACCGATCTCTGAGATTAGAAAAAAGGGCGGGTTACACTTACAAGAATTACTTAATGCTAGTAAATTCTTGACCAAAAAGCGATAACTAAATGCTATAGGAATAAGAGTTATTCTGGTATTAATACTTAGTCAAGAATATCTTAATTCAGTGAAAGAGTAATTGACTACCCCTCAGTAGCGGTTATTCTGATTCACAAAAGTATCGTTGCAAATTAAGAAGATATAAGTGAAGGAACTCTTATATAAGAGTACCTATGAGCGGAAGCAAGGTCGTTTCAATTTCATTGCGACAGAAATACTGTATTCACAAACATACATACAAGTTATGCATCATAGAATAAATTACGGGATGCTTTTAACAATAAATACAAAGGACCAAGAGACTCACCTTTGAAGAACACTTCTTTTGTCTTTCTCTCACTCTCGTCAAGGAACAGCACCTCTCGCTGTCACTACAACACCAAGCCAATCGTCTACCAAATCTTGTTGTTGCCCACCACCGAACGGTCTTCTACACGAACAAGCAGCAAGAAGAACACCACCACTCAGTGACTTTGGTATTCTCGGAGTGAGAATCTAGGTGGTGTGAGCTCTGTTGGATTTGGTAGAGCGAAAGAGGAAACACGATCATATTCAATGACCAAGCAAGTGGTAAAGGTGTTATGTCTATTGTATAGATGGATGCTTGATTGTTTAGAAAAGGTGCATGATCGTTTAGGTAATCGGGTATGATCGTTTAGATAATATCGCTCTCACGCGCGATCGTTTAGTAAAAGCTATACGATCATTTAGGTCGACTGCACGTGTACACGATCGTTTAGGAAAACTTGAGCTATCGTGTATGCTCTCGCTAGCTAAACGATGGGTGATAACGGGCAGAAATGCACGTTATTATAATGCAAAGATATAAAACAATGTGGGTATGCGACGATAAAAATATACAAAATCATGTCCAAAAGCATTAAGTTGAGAATATTGCAATCGCATGCGCCCATCGCATTAAAGCATCTAATTTACTTATTTTTTGTAGGAAAATGCATTGGCGCAAAGCAAATTGAGAGATGACATGTTGTTGTGTGTGTAGCATGATCGCATAACTTGAACGCAATCATATGATGTGTTAGCTAAATCCCTTCTCAACTCGTTCCCCGCATACTCATTGTAACTTTCACTGTCATCAACTCTTTACTCAATTCTGTCACATAGGATTTATACTTTAAACAATACATCAACCACTTATTTGTATTCGTCACCGCAAAGGAATAAAAAATTTACCAACGCACAGTATCTCATTAGTCCCTGTGTTCGACCCTAAACTTACCAGGAAACCTAGTAAGGTTTTTATACTTGGTTTTACTAGGAAAACTTCCATATGCAACTCATAATTCACCACCTAATTTCATACCATTATTTCATCACATTCACAACGCATCAATGGGCAATGTACAATCTGTGAAGCAATTGTCCGATCTTTTTGCAAAATGAAAACTATTTTCATTTTATCCTTCAATTACAAAAACTGAATGTAACCTCTCACTTTCACATACGGTTATGAAGAAAAACCACCAACAATTATCTCATAATTGTTTAATTAAAAATAAATATAATCATATTATATTTGTAACCTATAGTTTTAATATTACATCATATGCAACATATAAACCGTAGTCCTTTTTTCCTCTACTAGATATAAATCATATTTATATCATTTTCCTCCAATTAATATATCTCATATATCATGTCAACTATATCATATATAATTGACATGTTTAATCATATCATATATAACCAAACTCCCTATTGCCAATCTGAACACTTCAAACTGAACCAAAAACTGATTCTCAACTTGAATTCATTGAGCTACCAAGGGGACCTTATGGACTGTGGCTTGAAGCTCCAACGATACGTGAATAGCTAACTAAACTCTTTAACCACGAGATCCACCATCCTTTAACTGTCAGACATTCCACTAAAGTCTGACAGCTGCACTCTTTTCACCATATATATATTTCTGTGTCCATCGAATATAACCAGTCAACAGTAAGATAACCCTTCACAGATGCTCGTAAGTACAGCTGGGCCAATTTACCGTTTTTCCCCTATAGTTATATCTAACTCCTTAAGTACCACTGATCTCTCTAATGAACAATACAACATAGTCTTACTATGTGTGGACACCTCTCGGGCCATGAGAAGGTGTGTGACGCCACATCGTTCAAGCCTTTAAGGGAACAATCTATCTACTTACCCCTGCTTCGGAGAAGGAGTTCCATCTTGTGTAGCTGAGTTCCCAGCTCCCAAATCAGACGAATCCCCAAAGTGGTAGGTTTGAATCGGCAATCTGGCCAGTTGCACCCATGCAAATCAAAGGACCGCCCTTAAAAGCAAGAGTTGTCAATTGAGACCAAGACATCCTTCACCTTCCCCTCTGGATGAAGTAGGGACCTGTCCGCCAGCTGGAGAGTCACCGTTGTAAGCATCAACTGCCCCATGTTTAATTGTTTGAAAATTGACAAGGGCATTAAGTTGATACTGGCCCCAAGATCGTCAAGCGCTTGACCTATATATATCCCGCCAATTGAGCAGGGTATCGTGAAACTTCCGGGATCGCGCATCTTCGGTGGAATTATAGTGTTTGACTTTTGCGTTAATGCCACCATTGCGAACTTCCCTGTGCTCCTTTTCTTTGTCACCATGTCTTTCAAAAACTTAGCATATTTTGGCATTCGTTCAATCACTTCAGTGAAGGGGATGTTGATGTGTAACTATTTTAACATGTCCATGAAGCAATGGTACTGCACTTCATCATTTTGCTTCTTCTTAAGTCTCTGAGAGAATGGTGGTAGTTGTACCTTCACAGTTCGCTATTCCATAGGCTTAGAAGTGGATGCAACTTCTGGTTCCATCGTCTCATTTTCTTCTGGTTCTTCCTATGTCAACGGGGTCTTAGATTCCATCACAATTGGAGTAGTCCTTCTTGGCTCCGCCCCCTCTTCCGCTATTGTCTTTCCACTTTGTAAGGTCACGACTTGACATTGCTCTTTTCCCATATTCCCTGGGTTGCGAGGGAGCTCAGTTGAACTCGACAACACCCCTTGCAGTCTACTTTTAAGCTCGCCCACAATCTGCCCTATTTGAATTTCGAGATTGCAAATAGAAGTCGCCTGATTCTAGAGTACTATTTCATTCTTTTCAATATACTGCTTTAATAGGCTATCTAGAGAGCACGATGGCGGCGCATGCGAGTTGCTCGCTTGATTTTGCGATTGACTGTTTGTTCGTGGGAAAAATCCTGATAGCCCTTCTTTTTGCGCCATGGGTTAATAACTCTTTTGATTATTTTTCCATGCGAAATTGGGATGGTTTCTCCACCCGGGGTTGTAAGTGTTAGAGAAAGGATTGTTCTTTACGAAACATATAGATTGCAGGTTCCTCGGACATTCTTCCATCGGATGCAAATCTCCACAATTAGCACACCTTGTGCTTGTCTGCTCGATTGCGTTGACCTGCCCTCTTTGTGTTCCCGAGCTATTGATTGCGATGCCTTGTATCAGATTCATCATCGCATTCATTTAATTTTGTAGGGATGCGATGGCCCCATTGTTTGCATCGCCTTCTCGAATTTTTAATCGTTGATCACTTTCCTTCCAATCTTCATGATTCTTCAAAATGCGATCAAGGATATTTTTAGCCTCGTCATACGTTTTGTCAAGCAAACCTCCAGCTGCTGCCGCATTGGCAACCGTCTGCGATGTAGGGTTCAAACTCTGATAAAAGATTTCCATTTCGAGACAGTCAGGTAAGCCATTGTGCGGACAATCTTGCACCAGTCTCTTAAACTTCGTCCAGGCATCGCTGAACGATTCATCAATTTCTTGTTCAAAATTTGTAATCAACCTCCTTCTTCTTGCGTTCTTGGTAGGGGGAAAGTATTTCTTCATGAATTTCTCTACTACTTGTTCCCAAGACGTTATCTCCCCTGGTTCGAAAGAATAGGCCCATTTCCTTAATTGGTTGCATGGCAAAAATGGGACTAACGTTCGTCGAACTTCTTCAGCTAAGATGTTTGGGAACACAAAAGTGTTGCAGATTTCGATGAAACTCTGGAGATGGACGTGCGGATCCTCACCACGCCTTCCACCAAACTGTTCGGCCGTCTAAATCATCTGCAACATAACCGACTTCATCTCAAACATCGATCTGTCCAAAGCTGGCCTCATGATTCCTGGGGAGAAATCATAGAGGTTGGGCGATGCATAGTCCCGGATGGGCCTATTGCAGTCGTTTGCCAGGAGAATGGGGTTTGCCATGATGTTATTTGCGTTTGCTGCCCTGTTTTCCAGTTGTTCCATCATAGTGGGATTTCTTTCTTTTTGTTGTCGGCGATTGTCTCTCTGTCTTCTTCTGAACGTTCTTTCAATTTTTGAGTCGTAATTGGGTGCAAGAATGTGTCCATCACTCATACGACACCCGGTTCTTCTCTTACCAAAGGAGAGACAGTGCACAGAGGTTGAAAGTTGCAAAGAAAATGAAAAAGTTACTATTAGCGCAATATGTACTGCCATAGTCCCCCCAACAATGGCGCCAAAAACTTGATGCGTTGTAAATGAGATGAAATAATGGTATGGAGATGCGGTGATGAGTTATGCATTGTACATGCAAGTTTTCCTAGTAAAACCCAAGTATAAATCTCACTAGGTTTCCTGGTAAGTCCAGGGTCGAACACAGGGACTACTGAGTTACTATGTGTCAGTAAAATTGATTCCTTTGCGGTGGTAAAAACAAATAAGTTGGTTGGTATTTTGTTTAAGTGCAATTCCTATGCGACGAATTCAAGTAAAATGTTGATGAAAACAAGAAGTACAATGAGTATGCGGTGAACGGGTTGAGAAGGGATTTAGCTAACACTTCCTAAGATTGCGTTCAAGTTATCCGATCATGCTACACACATAAAACAATAAATCATTTTCCAATGTAAATGCCATAATTCCTATTTTTAGGACGCATGCGATGTATATGATAATATTGATAGGACTTATTCCTAAGCCTCTATTCTTGCCTATGCATTGATGAATGATGCACACATACACAAAGTGACCACATACTATCATATCCTATCTCTAGGGTGCATGCGATGTGTTAATAGCAAACAGAACTTATTCCTAAGTTTCTATCTCTTAATTATGCGATTCTAATCTGACTCTCCCGAGCCTATATTCTAATATGACTTTCCCAAGCCTAGATTCTATCTTAAGACCACCCTTCTGAGCATCTCTAAAGGATGAATGATGCATACATAAGACAAGATGATCGCATAAAGTGAAGATCTCAGGTCATGCTAGCTAAGTACTTCTCAACCCATTCAAAAATTTAGCTACTCATGCGAGATATAGAGAGATTGAGCACAAGTTGAATTAAGATTTCCATTGTCTATAGATTAAATGCAGAATACAGAATAACAATAGCAGAAATAAGAAGCCCAATAGCAATGTCTTACTTCCCGTGGCCTTTTACACTGTCTTTTCTTTCCAACTCTGCTTAGATGAATGCCCTTACTTCCGCAAGTGTTAGCCCTCTCTCCTTTTGTAGCGCTTCCCAGCAGTCTTCCGAGCTATCCAGGAATGTCCTCTCGGCATCTTCTTCTCTTTGCTTGCCTCCGCCTTCTAAGTATATAAATAATTACAACTAACGGCTATCTATCTGTATGTGATCTAACTTCGCTATATGGCGAACTCCTTTATTGATGGTGGCCTTCGGTATTTATAGAGCTCAAGGTGAAGAAGCTTTTCTTTCTAATGTTTGCAATGATGGGAGGTCATTAAATATTTTGTCTGATGCACTGATTAATAGTCACCTAAAAGTTGAATGTACTTGATATAGTGTGTCGTTAACGGCTTATCAACTAAATTCGGATTCGATCGTCATCAGCTTTCCGTCCCATCATGATTTATTATGCTTCACCTTGATGTGTCGTCTTTATGAGGCCACCTTCTTGAGTGAATTTTCGCGAGCGCATACGATCGCATGATTTTGTGGTCGCCATCTTTCCATGCGCACGGACGCCTAATTCCTTAGATTGCAATCTCACTTGCGCCAACGCATTTTTCCTGCACGAAATAAGTAAATTAGATGTTTTTATACGACGGGCGCATGCGATCACAATATTCTTAGTTTAACGCTTTTGGACATGATTTTATATATTTTTACCATCGCATTCCCTTATTGTTTTACATCTTTGCATTGTAATAACATGCATTTCTGCCTGTTATCAGAATCCGATCGTTTAGTCTCTTAAGTGATCATATAGTCTCTCAAATGATCGTATAGTAACTTGGTTGCTAAAATCTTATCTCTTGTTCACTTGTCTTTGGAATAATTAAAACAATTTCATTTATCCCAATTTTCCATAAAACTAAATAACTATCCAATAAGGGTGGTTATGGAGAAAAAGAAGTTAATTATCAAATAATTAATAAATTATAAATAAATATGATAACTAACTTATCATATTATATTCATAACCTATAGTTTTAATATTGCATCATATACAATATATAAACCATCATTATTTTTCTCTATTTTATGGCATTTAATATAAATCATATTTATATTAAATTTAATAACTATGAATCTAATTCATAGAAAATATATTTGAATCATATTCAAATATTAGTTCCTCCAATCAAACAATAATATATCAAATACATTATATCAATTATATCATATATAATTTAATTAATTTAATTATATCATATATAATCAAATTCCCTCTTATTAATTTGAACATTAAAAATTCTCCAAAAAACTTATTCTCAACTTAAATCCTTTGAGCTAACAAGGGGACCTTATGGACCTGTAGCTTGAAGCTCCAACAGTATGTGAATAACTGATTAAACTCTTTAATCACATTATGCACCATCTATTAACTGTCGTGCACTCCATTAAAGACCGACAGCGACACTCTTCGCATTACAAATATATTTTTATGTCTATTGGATATAACCAATCAACAGTACGATGACCCTTCACAAATCGCTCGTAAGTACAATTGGAAAAATTACCATTTTGCCCCTGTAGTTACATCTAACTCCTTAAGTACCACTGATCCCTCTAATGAACAATATATCATAGTCCCACTATGACTAAACCCCTCTCGAGCCAAGAGAGGGTGTGGCATCATATTATTCAAGACCAAGAACCAACCCTTATGGGAGCAATTTATCTACTTATCCCTGCTTCGGGGAATGAGTGAATTCCATCTTGTGTAGTTGAGTTCCCAGTTCCCCAATTAGACGAATCCTCAAAATGGTAGGCTTGTTGAGTCGACGATCTGGCCACTCTCACCCTTGCAAATCAAAGGACCGCCCTCATAGGCAGAAGTTCATAACTCACTCAAGATTAAGGTCTTGTTACCTATGGTCATCCTAGTGAAATGAAAGTCTCAATTATGAATGGCGTTATAGAACGAGGCTAAACATTTTGTGGTTCGGTCTTATATAAACTCCTTTGTAGCACTTTATAACATTTGTTACACCTACAAAGCGGGCAATACTCGTAGTGATACCAAGATAAGGTATCCAACCTTATCCATTTACTACAAACCGTTTAGGTTATCACTTAAACACGATCCACTTGTATATCTCCACATACATGTTTAAGTTACAACGATAACCATGGATATTAGTTTATTGGTTTGTGATTAATGCAACTAAAATATCAAATATTTCATAGACAATGTGAATAAAATATCATATATTATAAATCACAGATAGTTTGTTCATATAAGTGTTTACAAACTACAAGACCCTACGAGATTTAGGGCATCAACCCCAACACTAGCTTCATGTCCGGAATAGAAGCTATCCTACTGGAAACTCAAGGGTTCTTGATGATGATAGGAACGTTCCTGCACAAACTCACCAGAGCTGTTAGAACGTCTCCTAACCAAATATTCTAAAGAAATACCTATATTGGCAGAAGAATATTGCATCGGTAATGGAGTTTTGCTAGGCATCTCACAAGGAGGATACTATTCGCGTTCAGGACCACGGGAAACCTAAATCTATTCAGTTTCCAAAACTTGAACAATAGAGGTTAGTTCATATATTTGACTTTTAAGCTCATTAAATTCACTTACCTCTCGTTCTCTTCACTGGGCCGCATACTTCACACGAAGCACACAATAGATTTTCATATCATATGCCATGAGAAAATAAGAAGACATAAGAAAAGAAAAATACTTTTGGGTTTTTAAAGTTTACAAGTGAATTTCAACTAAAGGAAATTATATGGCTTGCCATCCCAACAACCACGCCATTTTGTTCGAACCCTTTCTGATATAGTTTAATTCTAAAAAAGGGTAGCGAAACAAAAGAAAATTTATACAACCGAATTACTGCTATTACTACAAAAACGTAGCAACAATGGTAACTACGAGGTCGAACTATAGAGAAGCACAAAATTAATTCCCTCTTAAGCTAAATTTGACTGTGGAAAAATAGTAAAAACGGGGTTTTGATTTTTGAATAATTTGAAAGCTTGCACAAAATTAAAATGCAAACAGATAAATGTAAAAATTGATTGGTTCATCTAGTTCTCAGATCAAGTTAGACATTCAATATAATTTCCAACATCGTTTTCTGCCAATTGATTATGCGATCGAATTTATGCATGCATAACTACTCGTTCGATTTGATCTAACTAGCCTCAACAAAGGCGGACAACTAGCATGAATCTAACGGAGAAAGCGTCCTAATTATTAATTAAAATTGGAAAGGACATACCCTAATTAAACTACATGCTTCTAAACTCTATTTGGTTCGATAGCGGCCATATAAAACTAAAAACACATGCATTAGGATTTAGATTCAATTATGTTGATTAACTATCAAGATAGCCATATTCAATTAACCAATTTTATCTTTGAACCTAGCTATTAGACGTTCTAGGAATAGCCATCAAATGCCTAATTCAATATTGTTACTTAGGTGATCCTAGAAAGACTAAGAATCATTAGAATTCATGATAAAGCGTGAAAAATCAACCTAAAAAATCATGCTTTTGGAATTTAAACCAGTTCAAGGAAAAACATAATTCTAGATTGCAAACATCAATTGAAAATTGAAAACTCATGAAATCACAATGAATCCTTGATCCAAGAACTAGATAGAAAACTGCTTCATCGATTCACGGACAAACCCATGAGATACAATCCAATTTGTGCTCACAATCCAAAATTAAACTAAAAACTAACCTAATGATACTAAAAACGTCGAGGGGGATGAAGAAAACTCAGTCTCTCCTCGGTCTCCATTGAATTTCAGCATAAAAATTGACTTAAAATCGAAGAGAGGAATTTATAGAATTAATTACAGCATTGCAACACTGCCCTGCACACTAACATTTTGTCTTTTGGCGTCGGGTGAGCATTGTACTTAGGCAAATGTTAAGCGTTGCGATGCTGAAGCAGGGGCATTTTGGTTATTTTTACTCCTTTGAAGCCCTGATGCTCAAATCAACTCCAATTTGCTTCAAATTAACCTCGTTTGTTTGATACCTACAGAATAAGATAATTAACATATAAAATCTACCAACGAGTGCGAGTTAAGCAAGGAATAATAGCTCTTTTCGATAGCTACCACTCATTTTAGGGTTTCGAGGAAAAAATGATGTGAAATGATAACTTCTTTTTCCACTCTTTATTTTTTAATCATTGGTGAAATTGATAGATTAGGTGTTTTCTTTTTGTTCTGATTGTAGAGTTTTTAGAAACTGATGTGAAAACGATGATGTAATGAATTTGGATGATAATTTTGCTCTGAAAATTAACTGACAATTTTTCTATAACTATCTCAGGACAATGGATTCAATGTCGAGATAGAGATTTTGGAGAGGGTTATTAAACATTAACATATGTATATTATTGGATTTCTATTCAAAACCATAAAACTATTCTTCTATGAGTATATGCCCAATGGAAGCATAGGGAATGCTTTTCATGGAAAGAAGAGGAACAGAAGAATGGATGATTATATGGTAGTATTTTATTTCATGATGATTGTGTTCAATACGAATCAGAGTAGTCTCAATTGCATGTTTACATGGTAGTATTTTATTTCAGAAAATTTATCAAATTCTTCTATATTTATCAACAATTTGAATAAAACTTATAGAATGAAAATAGAAGTCGATATACTCTTAAATAATGTCGTTGTTGGGTTCAAAGTAGTGGCGGAGAATAGAAATTAAGTACAATTACTAAAGTTTAACCAAATGAAACTTTTAAAACCAAAAGAATTCAATTAAAAATTTTAAAATAATAGATATATACCAAATTGAAACTATGTCAAAACAATAATTACGTTTTAATTTATACTATTAAGATCATCCTTTATTTAAGAAAAATCCTCATTAACACAATTATCTTGACCCACTCTTTGGTCAGGATGAAATAAAAAGTAGAGAAATAAATGGATGGGATTAAAAGATTAAAAGGTATAGCTAAATTAAAATCATAGCATGTTTCTCTTTCCAAAGTTATCAATAAAAACAATATATTGCTTATGACTTTATAAATATAAATTTTATAATATGTTGCTAATTGGAAGACTATCGTAAGTAGCGCCTTGAACACATTCATTCATTTTATTGCTTATAACTCTTTGATACTAATTTGTTAGAACATTACCTAATAAAGAACACAAGAAAGTAGAAGAACGTTAAAAAAAAACTAGTCCAAAATACACAAGAACACAAAAAAAAAATAGATAATATAAAGAACACTTATCAAATATAGAAATATATTGCAATATACCAATAGTATTTCAGAGGAATACAATCTCTCAAATTCTCATAGATATACCCAAACATCCCAACTTTACGTTGACACACCTAACTACATCATTTACCCTTATCTAACCATTTTACAAATATGTTCCATCAATGAAACATCCCAATCCTAAACAATGGCATAACCATAAAACAAACTATGAGTAAAGCATGCACAATGTTGGTAATATGGATTGAACCAAGGGATCTTATGTCCCCGAATTCTATAATACAAACCATACAAGAATCCATCTAGATTTTCCGACGAAAACTCGTGCATCTTCTTCATTTTCGCATATGCAGAAGCTATCAACAAACTATCAAAACCAGCAAGATGATGGGTAGGAATGTCATTCACAATATTGAGTAACTTAGCAAGTTTTTTGAGTCCAAGTTCGCCATTTAGTAAGTATTCGCAATTGTGAATCATGTACTTTAGGTCACTGACCGTACCAAGGAAATATCAAGCTATGATGGCGAACTCCACTACAGACTCCGGCATAGATTTGATCACCATTAGCTTCAACAAATAAGCAACGTCATAGATACCATGAAATGTGACCCATTTGACGATTCGATTGCTACAAAGAATTGGTAGAAATGCGAGTTGAAATTCGGCTGATCGGATTCCTTCTTCTCTTTGTTTCTTGAAATCTAACCCTTTGTTCTTCAAGAATTGGAACGATGTAGGATTGGAGAAATCTATTTGTTCGTCAAAATCAGAAAAAGTGAACTCCCATGTCATGCCAACATTTCCATTCTCGTCAACTAGAGTAAGGCCCAATTGAAGAATCTTCAAATGATTTAAGTTGAACTTCAAATCTTGGTAGAGATGTTCCTCAGGAGCACCTCTCGAGGTGGATCGAATAAAGCCAGGAAACTCGGTGTCAATGACGATTACTGGAAATCTAGAAAGATAAACATTAAGAATGGTTAATTCTTGATAGAGATTATGAGACCAAACTTGTCGAACCAAGTCCATGATTCCAAGGTTTTGTTATGATGGTGATGGAAGAATAATGATTAATTGCTTTCACTTTGGAAATCAGCTATGAGATATAGGTGAGTTTTCCGAAATATTTAAAGGTGAAATTTTGGGATAGCAAATTCTAAAAGGAAGAGGAATGAGTTCCTACCTTTCTAATTAATTTAACAATATATTAAATAATACTTAAATAAAATTATTATTTTTTTTCAAAATTCTATCAAAATAACAAAAAAAAAAAATTGTTTGTCAATTATCTCTAAATTAATAGAAAAAATGGTGTCGAAGGATGCAATAAAATGGAAAAGAATAATAATATTAGAAAATCACTCTTTATTAATAAAACCTCACTGAAATTATATATATATATATTAAATTGAAGATCCATCTTGTTGTAATATTTAAATCTTAACTTTTAAAAATGATGAAATCTCCACATTTTAATTAGATAAAATTACTTTTTTAGTCTGAATTTTTAAGAATATGTGCGATTGGTCTCTATAGGTTGAACCTATTTTTTAAAATTGAGGGATTAAATTGGCTAAATTAAAACTATAGGGACCAATTGCACCTATTTTTAAAAATTTAGGGATTAAAAAGGTTTTTTTTTTTTTCCTTTTAATTATATCTTTTATACATTGAAGTTTTTATAAGGTTTTATTTAAATGAAAATTGTATTAGAAATGATACATTTAATATAGAAAATTTTGAAGTTTTGTTTGGTTGATAATAAATTTTTTTTAAAAAATGTTAAAACTGAATTAAATTAAAAAAAAAAATTCTATGATCCAATAATATATTTTAGCAAATTGTAAAAGGAAGAGGAATGAGTTCCTACCTTTCAAATTAACTTAACAATATATTAAATAATACTTTAAAAAAATTATTATTTTTCCAAGATTCTACCAAAATAACAAAAACAAAATTGTTTGTCATTTTTCTCTAAATAAATAGAAAAAATAGTGTAAAACGGTGCAATAAAATGGTAAAGAATAATAATATTAGAAAACCACTCTTTATTAATAAAACCTCACTATATATATATATATATATATACGTATTAAGTTGAAGACTTGTGTTGTTATAATATTTAAATCTTAATTTTTAAAAATTATGAAATCTATACATTTTAATGAGAGAAAAATACATTTTTAGTTCCTGAGTTTTTAAGAATATGTGCGATTGATCCCTATAGGTTGAATCTACTTTTTAAAATTGAGAGACTAAATTAGCTTAATTAAAACTATAGGGACCAATTGCACTAATTTTTAAAAATTCAGGGACTAAAAAGGTATTTGTTTCCTTTTAAATATATCTTTTACACATTGAATATTATTGGTTTTAGCTATAGTAAGTGTTTTATAATATTTTATTTAGATGAAAATTGTATTAGAAATGATCCATTTAATATAGAAAATTTGAACTTTTATTTGGTTGATAATTAATTTTTTAAATAATGTTAAAACTGAATTAAATTTTTAAAAAGATCTACGATCCAACAATATTTTTGGGGACTTCAAGCGGTGACATACAACAACTCTCTGAATGGTGTCGGCTTTGAACAACAGTAGCAGTAGTAGGCGGCAAGTGAAAAACTAAGAAAAGGTAAGAAGATTGAAAGAGAATAAAAGACGATAATGAACAATGAAGTACTAGTTTTAATCCAGGTCTTCATTTTGAAACATGAAAAATCAAAGATTTGAAATCTCAAGGCAATGGAATCATCACAATTTGATAATAGTGAGTTATGAACTCAAGTGAATGAAGCTCCAAAAGATTGAGTAATTATAATTAGAAGCGATATTTTGAAGCCTCAACCAATTTGGACATCTCTACAAATCACAAAATACAAGATAAGTTTTATTTGGATATATCTCAAGCTATTGCTTCATTGAAGCACTTGAAGAATGTACAAAGAGAACATCTAATGTGAAAGATTCTGAAAGCAATGCTGTTGGAGATTTGTTTTGTTGCCTTTATATTTTTCTAAGGCAGTGGTTTTTGCAAATATCTCAAATAAAATCTTAGAATGTTTTCCTTATCTAGAAATATCCGGACATTTTGTTCGATATTTTTTTTTTATTAAAGCACAATCTTTCTTTTCCAAATGGGGATTTGTTTTATAGTGATGTGGTTGTTTTTAGTTGGGATATTTTAATTTTTTTAATGTAACAATATAAAATTTAAAAATATTATAATAGAGGTAAAATATGGTGTGCTAAATACGTGCTAACATGGTTGAGATATTCGGTGCACCTACTGAATCCTTATTACCGATGGTTTTATTTTTCTGTTTTACTATATTTGCAAAACTAAATTGTGGAATTGATGATTGTGTTCAATACCAATCAGAGTAGTCTTAATTGCATGATTACATGGTAGTATTTTATTTAAGAAAAATTATCAAATTCTTCTGTATTTATCAATGATTTGAATAAAATTTATGGAATTAAAATAGAATTTAAGAAAAATTATCAAATTTTATTTTTCTATTTTGCTATATTTGCAAAACTAAATTGTGGAATTAATGATTGTGTTCAATACGAATTAGAGTAGTCACAATTGCATGATTACATGGTAGTATTTTATTTAAGATAAATTATCAAATTCTTCTATATTTATCAATGATTTGAATAAAACTTATGGAATGAAAATAGAATTGGATACACACTTAAACAATGGCGTTGTTGGGTTCAAAGTAGTGGCGGAGAATAGAAATTAGGTACAATTACAAAAGTTTAACCAAATGAAACTTTTAAAACCATAAAGATTGAATTAAAAGTTTTAAAATAATAGATATGTACCAAATTGAAACTATGTCAAAACAATAATTACAATTTAATTTATACTATTAAGATCATCACTGATTAAAAAAAAAAAAAAAAAAAAAAATTCTCCTCTTTAGCACAATTATCTTGACCCACTCCTTTGGTCGAGATGAAACAAAAAGTAGAGAAATAAATGGATGGGATTAAAAGATTAAAGGTATAGCCAAATTACAATCCTAGCATGTTTCTATTTTCAAAGTTATTAACTGAAACATTATACTACTTTTGACTTTATAAATATAAATTTTATAATATGTTGCTTTTGGAAGACTATCATAAGTAGTACCTTGAACAAATTCATTCATTATATTGCTTATAACTCTTTGATACTAATTTGTTAGGATATTACCTAACAAAGAACACAAGAAAATAAAAGAATGCTAACAAAACTAGCCAGAAATACTCAAGAATATAAAAAAATAGAAAACAGAAAGAACATTTATCAAAGAACCCATCGAGATTTTTCGATGAAAACTCGTACATCTTCTTCATCTTTGCATATGCAGAAGCTATCAACAAACTATCAAAATCAGCAAGATGATGGGTGGTAATGTCATTCACAATATTGAGTAACTTAGCAAGTTTTTTAAGTCCAAGTTTGCCATTTAGTAAGTATTTGCAATTGCGAATAATGTACTTTAGGTCATTGATCGTACCAAGGAAACGTCGAGCTACGATGGTGAACTCCACTACAGACTCCGGCATGAATTTGATCACCATTAGCTTCAACAAATAAGCAACGTCATAAATACCATGAAATGTGACCCATTTGACGATTCAATTGCTACAAAAAATTGGTAAAAATGCGAGTTGAAATTCAGCTGATTGGATTTCTTCTTCTCTTTGTTTCTTGAAATCAAACCCTTTGTTCTTCAAGAATTGGATCGATGTAGGATTGGAGAGATCCGTTTCTTCGTCAAAATCAGAAAAAGTGAACTCCCATGTTATGCCAACATTTCCATTCTCGTCGGCTTGAGTAAGGCCTAATGGAAGATTCTTCAAATGGTTTACGTTGAACTTCAAATCTTGATAGAGAAGTTCATCAAGAGCACCTCTCGGGGTGGATCGGATAAAGGCAGGGAACTCGATGTCAATGACGATCTCTGAAAATCTAGAAAGATAGACATTGAGAATAGTCAATTCTTGGTAAAGATTATGAGACCAAACTTATCGGACCAAGTCCATGATTCCAAGGTTTTGTTATGATGACGATGGAAAAGTAACGACTACTGTCTTTCACTTTGGAAACTAGGAAGAGGAATGAATTCCTACCTCTATAATTAATGTAACAATATATTAAAATACTTAAATAAAATTACTATTTTTCCAAAATTCTGTGTGTGTGTTACTATTTTTCCAAAATTCGTGTGCGTGCGTGTGCATGTGTGTGTTATAAATGATCTATTTAATATAGAAAATTTTGAAGTTTTTTTTTGTTGATAATAAATTTTAATTAAATTTTAAAATTGAATTAAATGTAGAAAAAAAATCTCCGACCTAACAATATTTTTGGGAACTCCGAAGGGCGACGTACATCAACTTTCTAAATGGAATCGGATTTGAACAACAGTAGCAATAATAGGCAGCAAGTGGAAAACTTGGAGCTAGGAATGGTAGCAAACGACACCTTCAAGCAACCAAACTCCCACCAACCATGGTGTTTTCTCTAGCATTCACTCACAAATTCTAATTTTCTTTCTTTATAAGAACAAAAATACGTGAAACTTTACGCTCTAGGCTTGGAGACAGCAACAACAATGAACAATTCACCATCCACACTAACTTCCCTTCCCTTCCATTAAAAATTATTCACTTACAATTAAAATTAGTCAACAAGAAATTGAACCAAAAAAGGGAAACAATTAAAAGTAGCCACCTCACATTTAACTAACCAAATTTAAAGTCCAAAATCTGGAAACCACCTTGGGTTGGACTAAAGATACATGCCTAAGCCCGCTACATAAGATAAGCAAGTTAACTCAACTAAGTACATGAGGATGAAAACCAGGAAACTGATTAGATACAACGACGATCTAACCAACACTCTCGATTAGGCGAGTCACAAGAAGGGAATATCTCCGATTGACGAAAAGTCAAGTTTGTGTGTCTATGCTCCTCGAGAAAATGATGAGTACGACACAGATTTTTCATGCAATGCTCCTAAATTGTGGTGGATATGCGCCAAGAACCTAATTATATCTTCAAAAAAGAAGGTTTAGATAAATATTTCAGGTATGGCCAGAGATCCATGAATGATCTCTTGGAGAAGCCAAGTTCAATATAGTTATGCTAGAGTGATAAAATTGGTACGCCATATAATAAGGAAAACAATTTTACTAAAAGAACTAGTAAAGGCAGAAGAATACTCATAAATTTGAGTCAACGCACACGACTAATACACAGTTAGTCCACAAGACCAAACTTAGAAGGGAGGGCTAATGTTGAGGAATGGATATTGGCTCAACATAATAAAACCAAAAAGTCAAGATAAAATAAGATAAATGAAGGTAATATTGAGATAATATAAAATACGATGAAATAAGATAAGATAAGATTTAATCTAGCTTGTTTGAGATTATGAAAAGTCATATCCTAATCCTAGGAGAGTTAAATCTCATATCTTAATCCTAGTAGGATTAAGATAAAACCCCCTATAAATAGACCATTATGGCTCCGTATGAGGTAACATAGAACTTTTAATTTCTTCCTATTCTATAATTCTATTACTGGCTTAGGCATCGAAACCATTTTCTTTGTTTTACAGGTTCTCTCTTTCCAAATTACAAATTTACCGTTGATGTCACGAAGATCAAATGCGTTTACGCTTGGCCAAAATATGATATCAACAAATTATCATAAATAAAAGTTTAGTTTAGCTCTATTTGTTTCGTGAATTTTAAAATTATTTTTGGAGTGTTTCTAATAGAATCTTAAGTTTTTAATTTTGTGTCTAACCTTAACTTTTACTGTAGTGTTCAATAAGTCATAGGATTGATGAACATTTTTCAAATTTTACTAAATTGCTAGACACGAAAAGTTTGAAGTCTCGTTATATAAATTTCAATTTTATATATCAATATTTTTTTATTAAATAACAATAGTATAAGTAAGGGAGATTTCGAACATTTTTTAATTAAAAAACTTAGATCTTTGGTTCTAATAGACATAAACATGAAATTAAAGTTCAAGTTTAGGATTATATGGTAGTATTTTATTAAAAAAAAATAAAGAAATAGATTCTTTGGTTCTAATATCAACTATTTAAATAAAACTTGTGGAATGAAAAATATAATTGGATGCATTTAAATGAGAGGTTTATACATAAATGGATGACACAATATTACATAAATGTTTGAAAAGTTTCAATATTTTCCAAATTGTTTGACGGACAATATATAGACATTTTTATATAATATGAGAATGACTTTAATAGTCCTTCAATGTTCTCATCTATATTTATTTAAAATATATAATAATTACAATAGTCCCCCATCCCACACTTTAATTACAATATCTTAGATTTTTACCAACAAGAACGTAGCTCAATTGGCATAATGTTTATATTATCAACCTCGTGGTTTGAGGTTTGATTTCTCCACCCCACACTTTAATTACAATATCTTAAATTTTTGCCAACAAGAACGTAGCTCAATTGACATAATGTTTATATTATCAACCTCGTGGTTTGAGGTTCGATTTCCCCACCCCACACTTTAATTACAATACCTCTTAATATATATAATAATAATAATAATAATGAAAAGAAATAAAAATGGCTCATATTATGGATTATTTAAAATATGCATGAAGTTGAAAATGAAGGTTGAAAGTACAATTATTTAACAAGAAAAAATACCGTGAATACTAAAAGAAAAAAAAAATTGAAATAGAAACATACACATTTCTTCTTATTTCTTACAATGATTTGTATTTTTCTTAAATACAATAGTTTAATTCTTATTCAAATTCCAATAACAAAAACAAATTTTTAAAAGTTATTTTTTTAGTTTTCAAATTTTGGCCTGGTTTTTTAAACCATTCTTAAAATGTAGATAACAAAGTAAAAAAATTGGAGGTGGGAGTAGTGTTTATGGCTTAATTTTCAAAACTAAAAAATACAAAACAAAATGGTTACCAAACGGGGACTTGATTTTTTATTTTTGGTTTTTGAAAATCAAACCTAGAAATATCATTTCCGTTAAGAATAATCCAATAATTGAGAAAATTAAACCAAAAATAATTTTTTTAAAAAAATGCAAAGATTTGAAAACTAGAATGAAAATCCTCCTTCCGATAATTGAGAAAATTAAACCAGAAATAAACTAAAAATGGAAAGAATTGAAAACTAGGATGAAAATTTTCTGTTGGAATAAATTTGAAATGAATTAGAACTCATGATGTAAAATTTAATTTAAAAAAAAAAAATTGGTAACATTTAGTACACATTAATTGCATAAATATTCTTTCATCCACAAGTAATATTAAGGACTAATGATTTTGAAAATTTCCACCAATTTTTCTTTAAGAAAAACACAATAATAATAAAACAGAGAAGAATAAAAACCTTGAAACTTCCAAATTTATAAAGTTGGGTTTATTTGACATGGTTTTTGTTTAAATAATGATGGTAGTGTTTAAAGGAGAGAAGAAAAAAACTTCTAATGAGAATCTTCCTTTAAATGGTTTTACTGTGAACTTCGAATCATAGTAGAGATGTTTCTTTAGAGCACCTCTTTAGATGCATCTAATAAAGTTAGGGAACTCGGTATCTACGACGATAATTGGAAATATGGAAAGACAACTATTGAAAATGTATCCAATTCGAGGTTTAGAAAACAATGATTAGAAGGTTGGATGAGAAATATTCACAAATCAACTATTTATGAGATAAATGATTGGGTCGCAGGAATGAGATTTGGCATAATATTTAAAGAGAGAAATTTCAATAGAGAAAATAAAATCTATTATTTCTGTATCTCAAAGAAATAAGAAAGAGCCACATTTTATATTTCTAAAAAGGTAAGAAAGTGATAGAAAATACTTTAAATTGGGTGGGGTGAATCAATTTAGACCAATATATTGTGATTTATAATTATTTTAAGTCTATTGCCTTTATAATTAACTTGAAATCACTTCAATAAACTGATAATTCTTCCAAAATCTATGAATGTATGAAGAAAAATTTTCAGGAAGTTCTTCTAAATAAGAAAAAGAAAATAGTGTCGAATGAGAATATGAAGAACTAATTCCATTAATAAAAACTAGCTATTATTTATTTAATTCCAATAATATAATTTTCTTCACCATTATACAAATTAATCTTACACTTAAAAGAACGTCTTATATGCACAAAAATTATGAATCGGTGATTTTGAAATAAAATCTTACCAAAAGGACATCTATTTTGCAATAAACCACTTAAGACAAACCAATCAATTTTTAGCAAAATAATCTAATGTACCCTAAGTGACATCTATTTTGTAATGATGTTTTAGTAAGATAGGACAAAAGTCACCGTAGGGTGATCAGGTGTCTTTTCACTGAAATGAGACAATCTCAATCAATAGATAGAATAACTCGTTGTTACTGTAACTATCAGCCACAATTGTTTGGTCTAGAAATTGTTAAACTTGCTTAACATTTCTTGTAACTGTAACCCCACATTTTAGATTCTAAAGTTCCACCCCAATGAGCCAACCGTACGGAAAAGCTGATTGAGACATGAAACTAAAGTAATCCTATCCATTTCTGGAGTTTGAATAAAGAGTAATGCAAAAATGTCATCCTTTAGGGGAACACTCAAGGTGCCATGAGGCCATGCATGAAACCTTACTACAAAGTAATGAGAGAGACCGAAGGGTGTGTCGTCACATATCTTGCTCCCACTTACTATAAATATTTTCTCCATTCACCTTTATATTGATTTATACAAATGCCATTAGTAGGGGGACACTCAAGGTGCCTCGAGGCCGAGTATAGATCTCACGGTGTGAACTTTTAGGGAGAAACGTGAAGAGAAAAATGAAGTATCATATACCTCATTTTCCTCCCATTGAGTGTTTTACCTAGGGTTAATTAACTTAAGAAAAACCGACTACTGATTTTAACTAAGTGAATGTTTAATTTGCCTAAGAACAACACTTGTCTTTGGATAGTTTAAAAATTTTGATTAAGGTCTATTAAACACTTTAAAAAACTTTAATCAAACATTGCATGTTTGTTACAAATCTATCTAATCCACCATTCTAGATAAGTTTTTAGGTAGCGGTATAATATTTTCGTCAACTTAAATACCCAGCCTAGACAGAATTAGCCTTAGACAAAAGGTCTCTTATAGATACATTTGTTACATTGTTAATCTTTTAATTAAGAATCAATTTAATCCTATTAAATTGATTAAAAGATTAAACTTAAATTTCTAATCTCATTAGAAACGTGATCTTAGGTCTATCTGAATCATGTTTTAAAATAATTTTAAAAGATGATTTTAACCTAGGTTTCCATGCAATTATGAATTTATCAATTTTAATTTATAATTTCATTTAGTTATAATCATTATAAACAAATGAAACAAATTAAAACATACATTGCATGCTTTGACATACATTACTAAATTATAACATTTATAAATTATCTAAGGTAGTGTCATGCTACATCCAATTTCATTTCATTACTAACATATATAACATTTATATAATTAGTTAATGAAACAAATTATAACATACCACCATGCATGTATAGAACTATATATTATAAAAATTATTATATAAATGATGCATGAGTAAACTATTTACGCATGCAAGCATATATTATAACATTAATACTATATGATGAATGAGCATGCTATAAAATTAAATCATGCATCTAAAATTATACTATTTATAATATGATGCATGAAATTAAATGCATAACTTATGGTGAGATTTTATACTATATGGCATACATTATGACATATAATAATAAAATTAAATCATACATCACATGTATAATATAAAAGCAATTAATTTACCGGGATTGGACACCTATTAAAAAAAAACTATCTATTACAAGATAATTTTCCACCCAGTTTGAAACAGGTGAACTGGGCCTTGAATTGCTCGAACCAGACCAGAAACTATTCCAGATGAACCCAAATAGCTCGAACCGGAGAACCCACGAATCGAACCGGACCAGCAGACCATGAACCGCACGTGAACCGAAGTTGAACCGCGTGAAAACTCCATCTTGGAGCATCGATGTCATGCCCTAGGGCTATGACACTACGAAGTTTTCTTTCATTCGCCACATCGCAACGTCACGATGCTACTGTACAACGGCCCACTATATAGTTTTGAACAACTTTGAAACTCCATAGAAAACGTCTTGAATTCTCCAGAAATTGGTTGGCAACAACACGAACGACTCAACAAACAAAAGATATAGACTCTATCACAGTTATTGCACCAAAACATGGACCCTTACAAAATCAATTTTGTAAATAAAGCGAAAAATCTAAATTATCCAATCCCGAAAACATTCATTAATTGCAAACTACATTCATCAATAAACATCATATGAATATATAGAATGCAGAAATCCATCAATATTGTAAAATTATTCCAAATTTTTGGGAAAAAATTGGGCCATAAACGCCACTTTGATACCAATTGAAGGATCCAATTAAAGGTCTTTGAGCGGAAGTGGATCGTCTCAATTTTCTCAAATTTTACAGAACGTAAAATTTTACAGTAAACAGAATAAATTTATGTATTTAACAAATATAATACATCATGCTTGTAAAAAGAAAGGAGAAAGAAGAAAGGTTTAGGACCCTTGCTTTTGAAGAATAATTTTCAATGGATTCCCTCGAACTAATGAACACCACCACGAATGGCTACCTCGGTATTCACTAGATGAGAATCTAGGAGGAGTTGGCCTTTGGCTATTTTGGTGAGGGAATGGATTTTAGTAGCGAGGAGGAGGAGGAAGGATAAAAAATGTTAGAACTTTTTTGTCATCTCAACAACTCTACTTTGTATTCCCTGTTCAAGAGAGAAAAAGAAAAACAATTAAAAAAAATAATTCATTTTTTAATAAAGCAATTAATATATATATATATATGTATATATATATATATATGTATATGTATGTATATATGTATATGTATGTATTAAACTATATATTATATCAAATATAACATATAACCTATGGTTTCAATTCTCTCTCATCAATAACTTTTAATATAAATCATCTTTATATTAAATTTAACTATATAAATCCAGTTCATACAATTAATATTTGAATAATATTCAAATATTTATTTTCTCTCATAAATAGTTAATAATATAATGTATCAAATACATTATAGTAATTATATCAGATATAATTTAAAATAAATTAATTATATCATGTATAGTTAATTCCCTCAATTAATTTGAAAAATTCAAATTAATCCAAAAATTGATTCTCATTTATTTCTATAGAGCTACCAAGGAGACCTTATGGACTTGTAGCTTGAAGCTTGAATGATACGTGAACAATAAATTAAACTGCTTTAATTAAAATATTCACCATTAGTTAACTGATAGACACTCCACTAAAGACCGTCAACTGCACTCTTCACACTACAAATGTAACGCCCAGATCCTTAAACCTTATAATCTGACTGCTACGACATGCATAATTAGACTTTTCTATCATGAGATGAGTTTTGGTTGAAATTTCAAAGAACATATCTAAATTTTATTAATTAGATAGAAAAACTATATAGAAATTTATTTATCAAAACACCAGGATCCATAAAACATTAGCGTGGTGGTACAAAATGCATGTGCCTATAATAGTGAGTTTGATGGTTGGCCATTTGAGCGACGTCCAACTCTGCCCTCTACGCTGTGTTCTTACCTACAAAGTCTGTAAAAATATAGGATGAGTACATAATATACCCAGTAAGTAGTTCTCACGTAGGGTAGTGACCAAATGCACAATCACAAGCAACATGTCATGAAAACATATGATTGGGACCGAAAACGTATAATAACATGTGGTGGTCGGTTATGCTTCCAACATAAATCTCTCCGCCCTGATAGGAAGATGAGGACCTAAGCGAAACTAACCTATCTGATGATTAGCGGGTCATGGAGTCAGTAGGGCCAGAGTCTTATCCAACATCAACCATTAGCATAAACATTATGCTTCCAACACAAATCTTTCCGCCCTGATAGGAAGATGAGGACTTAAGCGGAAACTAACCCATCTGATGATTAGCGGGTCATGCAGTCAGTAGGGCCAGAGTCGCATCCAACATCAACCATTAGCATAAACGTTATGCTTCCAACATAAATCTTTCCGCCCTAATACGAAGATGAGGACTTAAGCGGAAACTAACCCATCTGATGATTAGCGGGTCATGCAGTCAGTAGGGCCAGAGTCGCATCCAACATCAACCATTAGCATAAACGTTATGCTTCCAACATAAATCTTTCCGCCCTGATAGGAAGATGAGGACTTAAGCGGAAACTAACCCATCTGATGATTAGCGGGTCATGCAGTCAGTAGGGCCAGAATCGCATCCAACATCAACCATTAACATAACCATAAGATTAGACTGGAAGCATAACTTACACCTAATTAAAACTGGGTTTTAACGTAATCGTGAACAAACATAATGCATGGGGTCGCTTGTAGAGAAACGTGTTCTAAACATGTAATGCAATATAACAATTAACATAACCATGCAATATAATAAAGGTACACTACCATAGAAAATTTAAAGAGAAGGTGAGATAAACTACTTACCTTGACTGTGATCTAATTATTCCTTATTATTCTTTATGATTTTATCAGCAGAGTTTTCCCTTTTTAAATCAAAAGAAAAAATTTGGGCAACACTTTACCCGAGCCTTTCTCTTCTTCACAGAACTTCCTCACTCACACTTACTTTTTAACACGATACTATGTTACTGAGATTTGTTTGAGAATGGGTTAAATCTTTGGCAAAGGGTCCTATTTATAGTAGTTTTTAGCTCTTCTCAGTGTGACAAATCATCGTACAGGTGGCTTCTTTAAAATTACTTATGGTTTATGGATTCCTCTCAATAAGACACCTAATTTTGGCTAATGTTTGCCCTTACGTCATCATTCTTTGTTTTTATTCAATTTTAGGGTTTTTCCATGTATAATCTATAAGATCGTGGCCAAATTCAACGCATAATTCGCGCTTCTGTCCAAATCTCGCTCACTATGCTCTTAAAATCTCGCTCTCTCCCGTTTTCTCGCTAGGAATTTACTCTGGTGCTTTCTTGCTGAAAATCCTGCTCTCTCCACTCTCGCTCTCAAATTTTCTCTTCTGTCTCGCTCTCTCCAGCTTTCCCGCTCTCGCTCTCTCCAGCTTTCTCGCTCTTGCTCTCGCTCTCACTCTCTCGCTCTCGCTCCCGCTCCCGCTAGCTCTCTTGCTCTCGCTCCCGCTCTTTCCTACTGTCTCGCTAAGAATAGCTCTCTTTACTCTCGCTCTCTCCAACTTCCTTGCTACAATTCTCGCTCTCTCCAAGTTTCCTTCAATCTCGCTCTCTCCAGGGATCTCGCTCTTTCTACTGTCGCCAGTCTCAATCTCGCTAGCATCGCTCGCTGGGTTTCTCACTCTCAATTTCTTCCTTCGATCGCGTAGCTCTCTTCTCAGAATCTCGTTTTTTCCAGTTTTCTCGCTGGTGTGGTTCTCGCTCTCTCTCACTTTCTCGCTCCCACTCGCTCCCTTATTCATTATCCAGATAATGAATAAGTTTCCAATTTCCAATTTATTTATTTATTATTATTTTTTTTTCTAAATTTCCACCCATTTAAATAAAATTTCGTCCTGCTTATTATTTGATATTTAATTTCCTGTATGCGTACAGATCTGGGTCGTTACAACAAATATATTTCTGTATCCATTACCCTTCACAAATTGCTCGTTGTACAGTTGGGCCAAAATTATCATTTTGAGATATAACCAATCAATAATATGATGACCCTTCACAAATTGTTTGTATGTACAGTTGAGCCAAAATTACCGTTTTGCCCCTATAGTTACATCTAACTCCTTAAGTTCTACTAATTTCTTTAATGAACAAAAAATTCATAGTCCAAGTATGATCAAATCCCTCTCGGACCAGGAAAAGGTGTGTGTTGGCGTGAAATAGGTGTCATTAATTCTATCTTACCCAAAACAAATGAAATTTATAATACTCTGACTACAACTAGAACTAACATGTAGTAATAGTGATCCCAAGAGAACCTCTATTAATTGGCCTAAAATAGACTACTTGAATTCCAAAATGCAAAAGATTAAATGGGGGTTGTTTATTTTAAGAACTAGAAACTAACTAAGTGAAAAAAGACAAGAATTGATATAGGAAATTTATTGATGAGATAAATAAGAGAGATTATGAGATAAGATTCAATTCAATCCAATCTTGAGGATTTTATATAAACTAGGCAATTCTATTATTGACTTAACAAAGAATCATGCAATTAGATTATTCAATAGTTCATTAAGAATAAATTTCTAATGCCCTAATTAGCTAATTTGACAATTAACCCTAATCTATGTCTTAATTGCTTCCTAAAGACATTTCACAATTAATCCCTAAATTGCATTAAACTCATGAGTTTTCTTAACTATACCAATCTTGAAATCAAAAGATTGAAAATTCAAGATTGATTGCATGAATGTTCTGAATTAATAGATTCTTTAAAGAAAGAGGAAAAGAAGTCCACATTTTCTATCAAGACTAATAATTCTTGCAACCATAATTACAATTTTGTTATAGAACCATGTAATTTTTTGCATACAAAAATTGTTTAATCTTGAGCCATCAATTCAATCTTAATCAATTTTATTCTAAATCTTAGTAAGAACATTCAAAAGAAAGTAATTACATGAAAGAAAATTCAAGGAAAAGTCTCAAGAAAATGCCAATCTACATAATTCCCCAAGAAAAAGGATTACCTACTCATGGATGATGAAATTCTTCATGCAATCCATTGATAGTTGCATAGTTGATACAATGATTGAATACAAATTGATTGAATCTTAGAAAAAATTACAATAATCACTCTATAAATTCGAAGTGTCTCTCTAAAAAAAAAAAGGTTTTCTCCTCTTATCTTTCTCTCTCTTTGTCTCTTGCTGAAAAACTGAACCAAAATTTATACTAGAAGCATAGCATCATGAGGCGGGAGAATGAATCACGTTAAAATCCAAAGCGTTGCAACGTTGTGAGGAGCATTGCAACATTGTGAGGAGCGTTGCAACGCATCGAGTTTTAGCAGCAAAAACCGAGCTTTCTGTCTTATACTTGATACTCAATGCACGATGTTGTTTTACTCGATACACAATGCTAGATGGCCTTTACTTGATAACTTTTACTCGATGAAAAAGGCATAAGAAGAAACTCAATAGTACTCAATGACTCGATGCTTTATTACTCAATAACCCTTACTCGATGGTTGATTACTCAATAACCCTTACTCGATGGTTGATTACTCAATGGTATGAAATATAGAATACTCGATGCTCGATAGCCTTTTACTTGATGATATTTGATGGTACTCGATGGCCTTTTATGTTGGGAATGTCTTAGAACTCACAATTCGTGTTAAACGTTCTATTTATCAATAAATAATAAATTGTTGATTTTGCATCTTATTATGAAAATCCAATAAATATATCCATGGCTATAGTTTGAATACTGTAACTTTATGTAGTGACATAAATAGGATCAAGTTAACAATATATAGCTTAAATGGTCTAATAAGTATATGGATGAAATTGGATATCTCATCCTGGTAACACTATTGGATGTTACCCACTCTGTAGTTGTTACAAGAAGTTGTAAAGTGCTACAAACAATGTGATCCATAAATCGTTCATGTTGAGACATGTGAGTGGGGGTGTCCTATGCAATGAGTTTGCATATAGACTGGACTACGAAATAGTCACTTTTCTTTATAACAACCGTTTACTGTTAAAACTGAGTATTTCATTTATCATAAAATCTATATTAACTCGATCTTAATCCTGAGCTAGCTATGAATTCTTGTTTGTTCGGGATTATCCTTTAATCTACAAACGTTAGAGTAGTCTAACAGCATTGCTCAATAAACTTCCCATTTTGGGGATAAGATCGGATGAATAGCTGGGGACATATCCTTGCAATATGGAATTCACTCCTACCCGATTTAGGATTAGCAAATAGGTTGTTCTCTCAAGTACTGATTCCAAGTCTTGAACAATTGGGGTCCTACCTTCTCATGATAGAGAAAGGATTTGATTCATAAGGATTATGAATCAGAATTGTTCATTAGAGGGTCAGTGGGAACTTAAGGAGCAAGATGTATTCACAGGGGTAAAACGGTTATTTTGACCCAACTGTGATTACGAACAACCTGTGAATGATCGACTTACTGATTATGGTTATAAAGTGGACATAATATACCTACAGTGAAGGGAGTTCAACTATGGGCTATAGTGGAGTGTCCCGTTAGTTAACAAATGGGGGTTAGATCGGTCTAATGAGTTTAGCCGATTAATCTCGAAAGGAGCCCATGAACTTTAGGTTCGCAAGGTCCCCCTACTAATTCGTAAATAGTTAAACTTTAGAGTAGCTTAAGAAATTAATTTGAAATGTTCAAACTAAAATTAAACGGAATAGCAGAATATATATTTAAATATGATTTAAATATATGAAGATGGTTTTATACAAAAATTAATTTAATATTTGATATTAAATTAATTAATATTTTTTAAATTAATTTATGAAATCAATTTTTTAGTTTAAATGAACATGGTTTTAAAATCAAAATTTTGATTTTAAGATAAAATTGGAAAACATGCACAAAATGGAAATTTGAAGTTTTCCGTTATCATCTTCTTCATGCTCCAAAAAAAACCACTTCCTCTTCTTCATTAACTCCAAGCATGAGCTGCAAGCCATGCACATTTCTTCTTTTCATGTTCATTTGCAATAAATAAAGAAGAATGGAGTGATATGGAGGCATGCATTTTACAGAAATTTGAGAGAAAATTTTGGTTGAAGAAGTGTTCTTCAAAACTGAGTGTTGTGAGCTTCTCCTTGCATTTTACATTGCTTCAAGCTGTTTTTGAGTCTGCAACTCGGTCTAAAGCTCCAAAAGGATAGTGGGAAAGATCTTGAGGTGGTTCACGGTGATCTTTGGAGAAGACTGCTGCTGATTGATCGAGATCTTGAAGAGTTCTACAAAGGTATGATCCAAAACCCTCTTATTTAGATGAACATGCTTTAGTTTCTGCCAAAATTAGTGAATTTGAATGCTTATTGATCCTTATTACTTTCACTGCATGTTATTACACTCTTACAATCTGTATCAGAGCATCATATAAGCATTTCATTTGGTTTAATTTTGGTGTGATGGGTGTTTTTCATGAGATATATGAAACTGATGCACTAATATGGTTTTTTCAGTTTTGACATTTTAATTCTCTTTAATTTCTCAATTAAATTTGTAATTGGCTATTGTTTCATGAGCTTATATGTGTTACCAAGAGTCTTTAATTTATTTGAAGTCATTAGAGTTGAAATTAAGATGTAATTGAAGAAACAAGTGAAGGAGGTCGAGCTTCTGTTCCAGTTTTTCAACTTCTGCTCAAAATCATTGTCGAGGTTCAGTTGCTAAACGATCGTCTACTTCCAGGCATTGCACAATGTTAAGAAAAGGTAGACGATTGTATAGCAATGGTGGTTGTTGTGATGTTGGACACTGAACGGTCGTGTACCTACGGGAGCTAAACGATGCATTCTATACGATAGCACTACATGGTCGTTTAACTCTTGCCTGGGAACTAAACGATATGTTGGATGTGCTATAGGATGGCACTACACGATCATCTAGTTGCAGCGTGTGCTAAGCAATACGATGAAGTGCTATGTGATAACGTTAAGCGATCATCTAGATGCAGCGCTAAGTGATGCGTTGAAGATTCTATGTGATGGAACTAAACGATCGTGTAGCTACGACACTGAACGATGCGATAATGTTTTATGCGATGGAACTAAGTGATCGTTTAGTTGCGGCAGACACTAAACGATGACATGAAGTGCTGGGCGATGGTGTTAAGCGATCGTGTAGTTCTACTTAAGAGCTAAGCGATTGCACTATGCGATAGACAGAAGACACTAAGCAATCATGTACCTCTGTTCAACATAAGGCGATGATGTTAAAAGATTGCCTTCAGTGCTACATGATCGGCCTTAGCAAGACTTTGAGATTGGACCAAGGGTAGCCAGTTCGACTGGTTTTCTCGAGGTCCAATCTGATTTAGCCTCAAAGGGTTTTTGGCTGGTCCCGTTCAGACTCATCCAGTCCGGTTCAAGATGCTTGGGTTCGGTTTGGAGCGGTTCGAGTGGTTCAAAGATGGTTTTAAAGTTGCTTGTAATAGTTAGGCATCTGTTTGCTTGTTTATGCTGAAATTAATACCATATCAGTTAATATTTAATTGTTTATGCATGTGATGTATGTAATAATTAAATAATTCATGTATATGCATACAGTATGTCATGTAGATTTAAAACCCCACCGTAGGAAGCATGTTACATGTATTGAAAGTATGTTATAATTGTTATAATATATAGTATGCATGTTAGAGTTATATTAGATGCCTTTGTTGAAAATTTTGTAAGTTGTTATAAAATTGGTTAGATGTTTAAAATCCATAACAAAGAACAGCTGCATGCTCACTTAGGTCAAGAACTAGTTTTAAACATTAAAATAGATTGTTACCTTATAAAATAGAGTTACAAACTCATATCGGTTCATAAACCTGTCTAAGGTTAGGGGTACTAAGTTGACGGTTTACGGAACACCTCCTACCTGGGGATTATGACCGAAATATTGAGAGTTAAATGATTTTATGAGCTTGCGTGAGCAATGTGAGGTAATAAAATGGTTTATCACCTAGACATTGTAGGTTAAATCCAATTATAAGCGTTATACTTGGATAAACCACTTAGACTTAGGTTGTTAAAATTAGTCGATACACCTAAGTAAAATACCCAAACATTTAGAACACTTCAGTGGGAGATTAACAATATATTTTATATATAGTTATTAGCTCTCACATCCTTAAGAGTTTACACCATGAGATCCATGCTCGGCTTCGTGTCGCTTTTATCGCGACTGCTCCATTCAGAAAATGTTTGCATGGGTCAATAACAAGGTGAATGAGAGAGGTAGTTCATAGTAAGTGGGTGAAGGAAATGTGTCAACATTGTCCTACGGTCTCCTCCATTAGTTTGAACCGTGAGATTTCTATGTTGTACCTGCTGTCATTTTTAGGTGGCACTAGCTAGTCGTTAACCAAAACGACCCCCCTCAGAGGGTTGTAACATAGGATTTAGAACAATCCAGGCTTTAGTAAAATGAATAGGGTATTATAGTTCCGTCTTGGATATTGTCTTCTATTTCAGAGGCATATTCATACCGTCCTATAAGATCTGAAAATGGCGGGTCACACTAACAAGAATTACTAATTGTTAGTAAAGATCTCGACCGAAAGAGATAACCAAAAAAACTATTGGAATATGAGTTATTCTGAAAATAGTATTTGGTCAAGAAATGTCTTGCTTTTGTGAAGGAATTCTTGACTGCCCCTCAGTAACAATTGTTCTAAATCACTTAAGTATCATTTCAAATAAATAAATATTTATTGGTTACTTTATTAGTTTTTTCTAAAAATAGATTTTAGATGCATATTTAATAGAGATTGTTTAAGAAAGTTTCAGCAATATCGAAATCAATCATACAATTTCTTGCTTCTAATAAATTTAATGGAGAGGGTTATTCGAACTGGAAGTCAAACATCAATACAATATTAGTTGTAGACGATTTAAGGTTTGTGTAGACGGAGGAGTGTCCTCTAGTTCTCAATTCAATAGCCACACAAAATGTTCTAGACGTCTATGATAGGTGGGTGAGGGCGAACGAGAAAGCTCGTGCATATATCTTGGTGAGTATATTTGATGTACTCAACAAGAAGCATGAGGTCATGGCCACCGCCCGTGAGATTATGGCATCATTATAGGAGATGTTCGGGCAACCATCATCCTCTGTTAGACATGAAGCCATCAAGTATGTCTATGTTACACGCATGAACGATGGAACCAACGTAAGAGAACACGTTCTCGACATGATGGTTCATTTTAATATTGTAGAGGCTCACGAGGCGATGATAGACGAAACGAGTCAAGTGAGTATGATATTGGAATCTCTCCTAGAGAGTTATCTACCATTCAAGATAAATGCTGTTATGAAAAAAATCACTTATAATTTGACGACGTTCTTGAATGAGTTGCAGACTTATCAATCAATGATGAAACTGAAGGAAAAAGAAATAAATGTTATTTTGAAATCGAAAAGGTTTTATAAGGGGTCTACGTCAGGTACGAAACCTACTGATGATAAGAAAGCTGCTCCTTCTTCTAAGGATAAAACCGTACAAATGAAGAAGAAAAGAAAAGGGAAAAAAAGCCAAAAGAAAAGGGAAAAAAAGCCACTACAAAAAAAAAAACAAAAACAAAACTCTCAAAGGAAAATATTTCCATTGCGGAAAAGTTGGGCATTGGAAATGAAACTGCCTAAAATATTTGGCTGAGAAGAAAGCAAAAAAGGCTAAACAAGGTAAATTTGATCTACTAGTTGTTGAAACATGAATAATGAAAAATTCTCACCTTACCTAGATATTGGATTCAGACGCTGCTAATCATGTTTGCACTTCTCTACAGGAAACTAGTTCTTGGAGAAGACTTTCTGAATGTGAGATGACTTTCAAGGTGAGAATGGGTGAAGTCATTTCAGCTGAAGCAGTGGGAGATGTAAAGTTTTTTTTTGGAGATTCTTTTATCTTGCTTAAGAATGTGTTCTATGTACCAAAGATGAAAAGAAATCTGATATCCATTTCTTGTCTATTAGAAAATATGTATAGTGTATCTTTTGAATATAATGAAGTGTTTGTTTATTCAAGAAGTGTTCATATTTATTCTGCAAGACTTGAAAATAACTTGTACATATTAAAACCAACCGAAGAAAGAACCATTTTAAATATAGAGATGTTTAAAACGGTTGAGACTCATAATAAAAAGCGAAAAACTTTTCCTAATTCCTATCTTTGGCACACCAGGCTTGGTCACATTAATCTCAACAGGATTGAGAGATTGGTTAAAAACGTCATCTAAATCAGTTAAAAGATGGTTCTCTACCTCCATATGAATCATGTCTTGAGGGAAAAATGACTAAAAGATCTTTTTCTGACAAAGATCTTCGTGCCAAAGAACCTCTCGAACTTATACATTCAGACCAATGTGGTTCGATGAATGTTAGAGCTAGAGGAGGATATCAGTATTTTGTCAGTTTTATTGACGATTAATCTAGATATGGCTACATTTACTTAATCAGTCATAAGTCTGAAACTTTTGAAAAGTTCAAAGAATTTAAGGCTGAGACTAAAAATCTGTTAAGTAAAAGTATTAAAAAACTTTGATCTAATCGAGGCGGTGAGTATATGGATTTGCAATTCCATAACTATCTATAGATCATGGAATTCAATCCCAACTCACAGTACCTGGAACACCACAACAAAACGATGTTGCAGAAAGGAGAAATCGAACCTTGTTGGACATGGTTCGGTCTATGATGAGTTATGCTCAGTTGCCTCAATTCTTTTGGGGATATGTAGTACAGACTGCAGTTTATATTTTGAACATTGTTCCATCAAAAAGTATTTAAGAAACACCATATGAATTATGGAAAGGACATAAAACGAGTTTACGTCATTTTCGTATCTGGGGTTGTCCAGCACACGTGTTGCTACAGAATCCTAAGAAATTAGAAACACGTTCGAAATTATGCCTATTTGTAGGATATCCCAAAGAAACAAAAGGAGGATTATTTTATGATCCCAAGAAGATAAAGTATTTGTATCGACAAATCATCTATCTTGCAGTAAACTAATATTGCAAGAACTGACTAAAGATACTACAGAAAGTTCAACAAGAGTTGTTAATCAAGCTAGTCCATCAACAACAGTTGTTGTCCCGTCACGTCCATCCCAAGAGTTGGGGATGCCTCGATGTAGTGGGAGGGTTATTCAACAACCTGAATGCTACATGGGTTTAACAGAAACTCAAAACATCATATAAGATGATGGTTTAGAGGATCCATTAACCTTTAAAAAGGCAATGGAAGATGTTGACAGGGAACAATGGATAAAAGCCATGGACGATGAAATGGAGTCTATGTACTTCAACTCTGTCTGGGAACTTGTAGATCAACCACATGAGGCTACACCTATAGGTTATAAATGGATCTACAAGAGAAAACAAGACCAAATTGGCAAGGTACAGACCTATAAAGCCAGACTCGTGGCAAAAGGTTTTACCCAAAGAGAAGGAGTTGATTATGAAGAAACTTTTTCTCCTGTTGCCATGATAAAATCAATAAGAATACTTCTTGCCATTGCCACATATTATGACTATGAGATATGGAAAACGGATGTCAAGACAGCTTTTTTGAATGGCTATCTTGATGAAAGTATTTTTATGTCTCAACCAGAAGGGTTCATCGAAAAAGGACAGGAACAAAAAGTTTGTAGGCTTAGTCGATCCATTTATGGATTGAAACAAGCATCCAGATGCTGGAATATAAGGTTTGAAACTACGATCAAATCGTATGGCTTTGAACAGAATGTTGACAAACCTTGTGTACAAGAAGATAGTCAACAAAACTGTAGCATTCTTAATTCTTTATGTTGACGATATCTTGCTCATTGGGAATGAGAAAAGTTTTCTTGCTGACGTAAAGAGATGGTTAGTAACACAATTTCAAATGAAAGATTTGGGTGATGCCCAGTATGTTCTAGGAATACAAATCTTTCGGAACCGAAGGAATAGAACATTGGCACTATCTTAGGCATCTTATATTGACAAGATGTTGTCAAGGTACAATATGCAAAATTCCAAGAAAGGTTTATTACCTTTTAGGCATGGAATTCATTTAGCAAAGGAACAGTGTTCTAAGACACCTCAAGAAGTTGAGGAGATGAATAGAATTCCATACACATATACAGTTGGGAGTTTGATGTACGCTATGTTGTGTACACGCCTTGACATATGCTTTGCAGTTGGAATCGTCAGTAGATTCCAATCCAATCCAGGACACAGTCATTGGACTGCTGTAAAAAACATCCTCAAGTATCTAAGGAGAACAAGGGACTACATGCTTGTGTATGAGCCTAAGAATTTAATCCTTATAGGATACACTGATTCTGATTTTCAGACTGACGTAGATTCCAGGAAATCTACCTCAGGATCAATTTTCACTATAAAAGAAGGAGCTATAGTTTAGGGAAGAATTAAGCAAAGTTGTATCGTTGACTCCACAATGGAAGCGGAATACGTGGCTGTATGCGAAGCTGCTAAAGATGCAATATGGCTACGCAAATTCTTGGCTGATTTGAAACTAGTTCCAAATATGCATCTACCTATCACACTGTATTGTGACAATAGTGGTGTTGTTTCCAACTCAAAGGAATCTAGGAGTCACAAACATGGAAAACACATTGAAAGAAAGTACCATCTCATCCGGGAGATAGTGCACAGAGAAGTTGTGATCGTCACAAAGATTGCCTCTGAAGATAACCTTGCTGATCCATTCACAAAGGCCCTCTCGGCTAAAGTGTTTCAGGGTCATCTAGTTGGACTAGGACTTCGAGTAGTGTAATCTAGGGCAAGTGGGAGAATATCTATGGTATTAATGATGCCCTAGTTGATTGTATTTTTTCCATTATATTTCTCAACATTATATTGTATATATTTTTTCTCATTGGAGTTTTAGTCCAAGGTGGGAGATGGTTGGGAATGTCCTAGAACTCGCAGTTCATGTTAAACATTCTATTTATCAATAAATAATAAATTGTTGATTTTTCATTTTATTATGAAAATCCAATAAACATATCCATGGCTATAGTTTGAATACTGTAACTTTATGTAGTGACATAAATGGGATCATGTTAAAAGTATATACCTTAAATGGTCTAATAAGTATATGGATGAAATTGGGTATCTCATCCTGGTAACACTATTGGATGTGGCCCACTCTGTAGTTGTTACAAGAAGTTGTAAAGTGCTACAAACGATGTGATCCACAGATCGTTCATGTTGAGACATGTGAGTGGGGGGATGTCCTATGCAATGAGTTTGCATATAGGTTGGACCACGAAAATAGTCACTTTTCTTTATAACGATCGTTTACTATTAAAGCTGAGTATTTCATTTATCAAATAACCTAGGTTAACTCGATCTTAATCCTAAGCTAGCTATGAACTCCTGTTTGTTCGGGATTATCCTTTGATCTACAAACGGTGAGAGTAGTCCAACAACAGCGCTCAATAAGCTTCCCATTTAGGGGATAAGACCGGATGAATAACTGGAGACATAGCCTTGTAAGATGGAATTCACTCCTACCCGATTTAGGGTTAGTAGATAGGTTGTTCTCTTAAGTACTGATTCCAGGTCTTGAACAATGGGGGCCCGCTTTGTCATGATAGAGAAAGGATTTGATTCATAGGGATTATGAATCAGAATTGTTCATTAGAGGGTCAGTGGGAACTTAAGGAACAAGATGTATTCACAGGGGTAAAACGGTTATTTTGACCCAACTGTGATTACGAACGACCTGTGGAGGATCGACTTACTGATTATAATTATAAAGTAGACATAATATATCTAAAGTGAGGGGAGTTCAACTATGGGATATAGTGGAGTGTCTCATTAGTTAACGAATGAGAATTAGATCGATCTAATGAGTTTAGCCGATTAATCTTGAATCGTTTGAGCCCATGATCTGTAGCCCGCAAGGTCCCCCTACTAGCTCGTAAATGGTTAAGCTTTAGAGTAGCTTGAGAAATTAATTTGAAACGTTCAAATTAAAATTAAACGAAGTTGGAGAATGTATATTTAAATATGATTTAAATATATGAAGGTGGTTTTGTGCAAAAATTAATTTAATATTTGATATTAAATTAATTAATTTATGAAATTAGTTTTAGAAAACTAATTTTTCAGTTTTAAATCACAATGGTTTTAAAATCAAAATTTTGATTTGAAGATAAAATTGGAAAATTGGAAAACATGCACAAAATGGAAATTTGAAGTTTTCCATTATCATCTTATTCATGTACATTTCTTCTTTGCATGTTCATCTGCAACAAATAAAGAAGAATGAAGTGATATGGAGGCATGCATTCTACAGAAAGTTGAGAGAAAAATTCAACTGAAGAAGAGTTCTTCAAAACTAAGTGTTGTGAGCTTCTCCTTGCATTTTACATTGCTTCAAGTTGTTCTTGAGTCTCACAACTCGGTTTAAAGATCCAAGAGGATAGTAGAGAAGATCTTGAGGTAGTTCACAGTGATCTTTGGAGAAGACTTCTACTGATTGATCGAGAAAATTAGTGAATTTATTGATGAGCATGTTTTAGTTTCTACCAAAATTAGTGAATTTGAATGCTTATTGATCCTTGTTACTTCTGCTGCATGTTATACAGTCTTACATTCTGGTAATTACTTGATTCTCTTCAATTTGTTGATTTTCTTGGTCATTTTTTTTTTATCTTTTTGGCCTTATTTTCTTATAATGACTCCTAAATGCCTCAGGGGCCGTTTTACCTACAAAATTAGCAATTAAAGCAAATAATCAACACAATTTTGGAAATTAACATAGAAAATATACATCCTTTAAAAACCTATCAGTGTGGCACCACATTGTTCAAGCCTCGAGATTAGCCCTTAAGGGAGCAATTTATCTACTTACCCCGACGTTGAGGAAGAAGTGAATTCCCTCTTGTGTAGTTATGTTCCCAACTCCCCAATCAGAAGAATCCCTAAAATGGTAGGTTTGTTGAGTCGGCAATCTAGCCAGTCTCACTCATACAAAACAAAGAATCACCTTCATAGGTAGGAGTTCCCAACTTACTCAGGATTTAGGTCATGTTACCTATAGTGTCCTTGTGAAATGTAAGTCTCTATTATGAACGACGTTAAATAATTAGACTAAACATTTTGTGGCTGGTCTTATACAAAATCCTTTGTATAGAATATCCCCGCTCACATGTCTCCATATGAATGATCAGGATCAAATCATTTATAGCACTTTACAACAATTGTAACATTTATAAAGTGGGTCATACTTGTAGTATCACCAGGATAAGGTATCCAACCTTATCCATCTACTACAGACTATTCAGGTTATCACTTATATTGGATTTTATGTCCTAAAACTCGTAGTTTGTAAATTGATAAACATATTCTGTTTTGTTTTTCAATAAAATTGTTATTGAAATTGTAATCTTGAATCTAATAAACTAAGGGGGTTGAATTATATGGTATAAATCATGCATTGGTTTGGATTATATGGTAGAAATCATGCATTGGAGAGATTTTGTGAGAAGGGGGTTGAAAACCTTGTGAACTTGTAAAGAAAATGTCTCAATGTTAGAGGCATGTTGTTACTTTATGTGTTTTGGCATGAAATTTTTGTTCTTATGTTTATGCCTCTCAACTATTTGTGTAAATGTCTTAATGAAAGCCAGCTATGGTTTCACTCTAATATGTCTCTTTACTACTAGATTTTGGCCTTTTTATGTGCCTATGGCCTTTGAAATTCGATTTGATTAATGGTTTTGTTGTATATGATACATTTGTTGAATTACTTGAAGTTCTAGTGCATAATTACTTGCTACCTTTTGTGATAACATCCTTAAGAAAGGTAGGAGTGAGAAGCTGAGCGATGAAGCAATTAAGGAGACACTTGGGAAGGTAATTTTTACTGTGATTTGGTGTATCTCATTTAGATGTGTTTTTACTATGTACTGCAGAAGTTATTTATCTTCTGCTTTCCTTCTGTGAGAGATTACCAACAGAAGTGTTATGTACACCCAAAGAGGAAGTTCCAAGGATTAATAATTTTATCCTTAAAATCCTTGGCCATTGGACTAAAGAGATCACTGATTTTGTGCAACACAGTTCATCACGATTGATATTAATGAATCTAAATTGGCTATTTTATGGGGTGTTATTCGTTGTTGTCCATATATTGTAAAATTTCAAGCCAATTTATCCTTACTAGTGGACTTGATTGATGCACTTGATCGAATTTGTACTGTTGAAGGTAAAGTTTAATCATCTAATATAAGAGTGGTTTATTTTATCTTATTTTCTTTATGACGGTGATATTGATTAGATGGGTGTATAAAATTATCATAATAAGTACATATTGCTCTTATACAACAAGTGGAAAGGTGTTTCTTCTAGTTGAATATGGTTTTGATATTTTGTTTGTTTTTGCACATGCATACCCAAACTAGATATGTAAGATATGGCTATGGTTATCTTTATTGCACTAGTTGAGGCTACTACCACTTTTAGGTGCTCTAGACAATTTTATTTATGGGTAAGTTGGAAATTTTTTATCTATGGGTAAGTTGGAAATTTTTTATTCTAGACAATTTTTTATTCTAGAGTGTAGATGACCTTGTCGGCTAAAAGGATACCTGAGGCATAATTGTGTTTATTGCTGTTAAACCATTTTCTATTATTTCAAACCTCAGGAAGATCAAAAGATGGGTACACAGTTGATGAATACAATGTCCAACTCGCTGAAAGGGAAGCCTGTTTAGGTACCATAAACATAAAGTATACATGATAAATAGTTTCTATCTTTGGGAATTTCTTTATCATATGCTTTTTTCTTTTGGCAGGGTCATATATTTCAAGGAAAAGAGCCACCCCAATTTATTGCCCTCTTTCAACCTTTTGTGGAGCTCAAGGTGGTAGGCTTATAAAGCTTCTTTCTTAACTCATCTCTTTTGATTAGAATCACATTGTAGTTTCTTTTACAAGGTTCTGATGTGGAACTGAGAGGGTCCTTGAGAGACACATATAACCATCATTTTCTTAATGAATTCTGGTGTAGGGTGGCTTGAGCTCTAGTTACAAGAAACTCATAGCAGATAAAGCTTTGGCTAATGAAACTTACACGGAAGATTTTGTTGCCCTTATTAGGATATCACAAACATCCATTCACAACAATAAAGTAGTGTAAGTTGAAGTTGTACGTAGTAGTGATTTTGATAATTTTCTTTCTATGTTAAGTGTGATTCATGATTTTTAAAATGCCTTTCAATCTTGCCTCTTGAGGTTTGAAATATATGTGTGCATACATATTCAAGATGAATGGAAATAATGTTATAACATTGTCATTGGGTCATGTTTCATGTTTATGCTGAAAGCCTGTACTAATTTGAGTCATTGCAAGTCTTATGGTAACGTCTCAACTTATGATTATCTAGGTTGCAACCTCACTGAACTCTACTGAGTGTTTTGTCCTGCAATCCGACTCTTCTGTTTTCTCTTGGCATGGAAACCAAAGTACATTCGAGTAGCAATAGTTAGCTGGAAAAAGTTGCAGAGTTTCTAAGGGTAAGGTCTCAAACATTTTATCCGTTTATATCTATCTATCTATCTATCTATCTATCTATCTATCTATCTATCTATCTATCTATCTATATATATATATATATATTTGAATGGATACAATCTTCCGTTGCATGTGTTACGCTTACGCCCAAACCTTTATTGTTTGTGATCCTTTGAACAATAGTGGTCAGACAAAGATGCCTATAACCAAACACTACTAAAGCTGGGGGGGTCTGTTCAAGAAGAATTATGAAGGGATCCTTACTTAATAAGTGGGGAGGGACAATAAACTCATAATGTTTGTAAAATCATAATCTTTGTATTACTTGTAATTTGTGTTTTCAAGGCTTGAATTATTGTACGCCTTTTAAATTATAATTCTATAGTAGAATTTTTGGATTAAATGTAATAGATTTAAAATCCATACATGAATAATATGTCATAGCCATAGCGTTCGATGATGATGTGTCATGTTCAACTTTTTTACCGAAAAAATGGATTTAGCAGGGGAACTTTAAAAAATGGACATATTCGGGCTTCAATGTCGGTTAAGAATTAAAAAAAATAGGCTTTAATGTTAGTTGCAACCGACATTGAAGGCTATGTTATTGGTGTTATTGAAGTCCTTTAATATCGGTTTAAAACCGACATTAAAGGCAACAGACATTAAAGGGCTTTAATAACACTATTTTTAATGTCAGTTGCCAACCGACATTAAAGCCCGAATTTCTTCTAGTGAAATCAGGTGATTTTTAAACCAAAAGCTTTTAAATTGAATGTAGTTTTGGTATGAGGGCTGCTATGAGGAAACTCTAAATCTAAGGCTATCAAATTTAAGGAAAACTGAGAGGTGTTCACCAGTGAGTAGACAGTCCGCGAGGTCACCCTACTAGCTCGTAACAGACTAGCTGTAGAATAGCGTGATAAGTTAATTTGAAACGTTCAAATTAGAATTAAGAGAATTAGTAATTATATGAGATATAATTATATGTTTAATTTTAGAATTAAACAGAATAGGAGAATTTATATATTTAAATATGATTTAAATATATTAAGATGGATATGTGATAAAATTAATTTAATATTTGATATTAAATTAATTAAGTTTTATTTAATAATTAATTTATGAAATTAATTAAATTTTTTCATTTTAAAATGAAAATAGATTCAGTACTTGGGATCAGTAGAATTCTAAAACTACAGAACCAACTGGTTTCACACCAAAGGAACAAATAAAATCAAAATTTGATTTTTTAAGATAAAATTGAAAAACGAAAAGAAAACAAAACACTTAAACGGAAAAAGAGGTTTTTCCATTATCCATCACCAAGTAGCTCACTCAAATGGCAATATCTTTGCCTTGTCTTCTCCAAGCATGAGCTGCAACTCATGTAACTCTTCTCTTTGCATGTTGATCTGTAATATAATGAAGAGATTGGAGTGAAAATCGGGCATGCAATCTATAGAGAATTTTAGAGAAAAATCGGTTTGAAGAAAGGTTCTTCAATAAGGTTGTTGTAGTGACCTTTCCTCTTTCATCCCTTGATTCAAGCTTGTTTTGAGTTCTACAACTCAATCTAGAGCACCAAGAGAATAGTGGAGAAGGTCTTGAGGTGGTCTACAACAATATTTGTAGAAGATAGTAGCTAGTGAAGGAGTTTTGAAGAAGTTCTACAAGAGGTATGTCTTGAAACTCACTTTTTTCTACAAAAGCATGCTTTATATATTGCCAAAATTAGTGAATTTGAGTGCTTAGATGATTGTTGTGCTTCCGCTGCTGTTGATACAATCCTACAGTTGGTATCAGAGCATGAAATAAGCATTCAATTCGGTTTAATTTTGGTTTGGTGGGTGTTTTATATGAGAAAAACGAAACTGGTTTACTAATATGGTTTTTTGAATTTTAGTTGTTTAATTTTCTTTAATTTCTCATTTAAATTTGTAATTGGCTCTTGCTTGATGAGCCTTAATGTGTTTCCAAGTCTGTAATTTATTTGAAGCCATTAGAGTTGAAATTAAGCTGTAAATCAAAGAAACAAACGAAGAGACAGAGTTGCAGTTCCAGAAAATCAGCCTCTATTCTTATCATCACTGAACTTCAGTATCTAAACGATCGTTTAGCTTCATGTGTTAGACGATGTGAAGAAAAGCTAGACGATCGTATAGCAATGGGCACTAGTCGTTGTGATGTTAAACGCTAGATGATCGTGTACCTGCGGAAGCTAAACAATGCGTTCAATTTGCTATACGATAGCATTAAGAAATCGTTTAGTTTTGGCGTGGGAACTAAACGATATGTTGAATTTACTATACGATGGTACTATGTGATCATTTAGCAACGATGCGCTCTAAGCGAGGCGATGAAGTGCTACGCGATAGCGTTGAGCAACCGTTTAGATGCAAAGCGAAGCTATCGTGTAGATGAAGTGCTAAGTGATGTGTTGAAGTTCCTATGCGATAGAACTAAACAATCGCTTACCTACGATGTTGAACGATGCGATGATGTTCTATACGATGGAGCTAAGCGATCGTTTAGCTATGGTGGATACTAAACGATGACAGGAAGCGCTAGACGATGGTGTTAAGCGATTGTTTGGTTCTATACAATAGAACTAAACGATACGATGAAGAGCTATGTGATAGCCTTGAGCGATCGTTTACTACGATTGTTTATCTTTGATCGGGAGCTAAACGATGCGTTTAGTTGCTAGCGATAGCATTACGCAATCGTTTACCTCTATGCAGCAGCTAAGCGATGCGTCGAGTTGCTATGTGATAGCACTACGCGATCGCATACCTTTGTGCGGCAGCTGGGCGATGCATTGAATGCTATGCGATGGCATTAAACGATCATTTACCTTTTGTGTGCGCTAAACGATCGACTTCATGAATTAGACGATGGAGCTAAGCGATCATGTAGTAAATTGTTCATGCTAAACGATGGACCTGCGCGATAGTGTGAGACACTAAGCGATCGTGTAGGTTCCTTCGGTACTAGACGATGACACTATGCGATAGAAGAACAATACGATCATGTAACTTTGCTAAATGATCAAGCATTTACTAAAAAATCAGACAAAATGCAAGACGATGGTCGTCATTGCTAAAGAATGAGACTTAGCAAGATGTTGACATGTTCAAGGGCTGCCGTTCGACTAGTTCTCTTGTGGTCTGGTCCGGTTCAGCTTTGAATGGTTCTTGGCTGGTCCGGTTCAGATGATTCGGGTCCAGTTCAAGCTACTTGAGTTCGTTTTGGAGCGGTTCGAGTGGCGATACGTGTGAATTGTGATGCGATTATGGTGTGAGTTTGCGGTGATGCTTTATGCGGTGAACATGCAAGTTTTCCTAATAAGACCCAAGTATAAGCCTCACTAGGTTTCCTGGTAAGTCTAGGGTCAAACACAGGGACTACTAAGTAAATATGCGACAGTTACTTTGATTCTCTTGCGGTGGTGAAAACAAATGAGTTGGATGGTGTTTTGATTAAGAATTTTTCCTATGCGATGGAGTTTGAACGCAGAGTTGATGAAATCGAGAGTTACAATGAGTATGCGATGAAGGGGTTGAGAAGAGGTTTAGCTAACACTTCCTAAGATTATGTATAGATTATGCGATCATGCTACACACAAATAACAGCACGTCATCTCTCAATGCAGAATGCCATAATTCCTATTTTTAGGACGCATGCGATGTATACGCAAAAGTCGATAGGACTTATGTCTAAGTCTCTATTCTTGTCTATGCGATGATGAAAGATGCACACATAAAACAAGGTGACCGTATACTATCATATCCTATTTCTAGGGTGCATGCGATGTGTTAATAGCAATAGAACTTATGTCTAGCAATAGAACTTATGTCTAAGTTTCTATTTCTTGCTTATGCGGTTCTAATCTAACTCTCTCAAGCCTAGATTCTTATTTAACTCTCTCAAGTCTAGATTCTATCTTTAGACTACTCTCTCAAGTATTTCTAAAGGTTGAATGACGCATACATAAGATAAGATGATCACATAAAATGTAAATCTTAAGTCATGCTAGCTAAGTACTTCTCAACCCATTTAGAAATTTAGCTACTCATGCAAAGTATGGAGAGATTGAACATAGATTGAAATGAGATTTCCATTTTTCTATAAATAAAGTACTGAATACAAAATAAAAAATGGAATTTAGAGATAAGAAGCCCAGTAAGTAATGTTTTGCTTTCCGTGGCCTTTTACACTGCTCTTGTTCACTCCAACTCTGTTCCAAATGTATATTCTTGCTTTCGCAAGTGTTGGCCCTCTCTCCTTTGCAACGCTTTCCGACAGTCTCTCCATCTATCCAGGAATAATCTCTCGGCCCCCTCGTCTCCTTACTCGTCTCCGTCCTTTAAATATAAGTATGAGTATGTACGTGAACAGACTAACGACTCTCTAACTTGTATATTTCTCGATATATCTGTTATAATGGCGGCCTTCGGTATTTATAGAGCTCAAGGTGAAGCAGCCTTCCTTTCTAATGATTGCAATGATGGGCAGTCATTAAATCCCCTACTCTGATGTGCCGATTAGTGGTCATCAAAAGTTGAGTGTACTTGCTATAGTGTGGCTTTAACGGCTTGTCAACTAAATTCGGATTCGACCGTCATCAACTTTCTGTCCCATCATGATTTATTATATTGTCACCTTGATGTGCAATCTTTATGTGGCAATCTTTTTAAGAAGCTTCTCACGACCGCATACGATCGCATGGCTTTGCGATCGCAATCTTCAAGTGCACTGACGCCTAATTCCTTTGGATCACAATTTTACTTGCACCATTGCATTTTTCCTACACAAGATAAGTAAATTAACTGCTTTTATGCGATGAGCGCATGCGATCGCAATTCCTTTCAGTTTAGCACTTTTGGACATGATATTGCTTATTTTACCGTTTCATTCTCTCATTGTTTTACTTATTTGAGCTGTAATAGCTTGTATTTCTACTCGTTATCAAGCGGTCCGGGAGCGGTTCAGAAGCTATTTTGTAATAATTAGGTTTTGTTTGCTTATTTGAGCTGTAATAACTTGTATTTCTACCTATCAATCTGTGTTTAATTATTTATGCATTTGATGTATGTTATAATTAAATAAATATTGAATGTGCATATAGTACGCCATTTAGATGTAAAATCCCACCATAGGAAGCTTGTTACATGCATTGAAAGTATGTTATAATTGTTATAATATATAGTATGCATGTTAGGGTTTCTTGTATTTAATATAAATGTTATATTAAATGTTGAATGCCTCATGTATATTATGAATGTTTAGCATGTCTAAAGTATTATAAGTTGTTATAAAATTGGGTTAGACATTTAAAATTCATAAACAACAACTGCATGCTCACGTAGGTTGACCACCTGTTTTAATTGTTAAAACTTATAAAACCTAGGTTAGAAACTCAACCGGTATATAATACTGTCTAAGGCTGGGGGTACTTAAGTTGACGATTTATGGAACACCTCCTACTTGGGGATTAGGGCCGAATAATTGAGCGTTGGTTATTGGTGACGGGAAATTGGAAGTCAATTTTACTCGACAACCAACTTCCCTTGGACACGGTATGCAATGCATGTTCCTAAGATATGCGCTGATAGTCATGCGTTGATGGTCATGCGTTGGAATGAATATGCATTAATAAATGTATGCGATGACCATGCATTTTGCCACAAGTTTTCTTGCATTCACACCTAGTATAACATGGACGCAAGTTTCTCGGGTAATCTGAGGTCAAACACAGGGACTTGTAACTGTGGTGATGTGCATACAGTGGTTGAATAAAATAATGGAGGGGATATTGTTACATTAATCCTACTCCTACTCCTATTTAACAGACAACGCAATGAGAATATGCATGAAAGGTAGAGATGCAGCAAACCTTGACATGAAATAAATGTATGGGAAATAGATAAAATGCGGAGATGTTTTCATTGCAACCCTTAAGAGTGACTGCGAGGGCAACTCTAGTCAACGCAAGCCAATGCACTTATGCTACACTCATGCACGGCAAATCATTTTCCAACGGAAATGCGGTGCTCCTAAGTCTAGGACGCATGTGTTGAATGCAAAGTGTTCATAGAGTTTATTCCTAAGGCTCTACTCTTTTCCTATGCGATAATGCAAAATGCACACAAGCGGCGGTGACCGCACTCAATCTTATCCTATTTCTAGGAAGCATGTGATGCGTTAATAGCAAATAGTGCTCATTCCTAAGTGCCTATCTCTTGTATTATGTGTTCTAATCTGACTCTCCCGAGCCTAGATTCTGACCTGACCTTCCCAAGCCTAGATCTGGTCCTTAGACTACCTTCTCGAGTATCCCTAATGGACGAATGAAGCATACATACTACAAGAAGTTCGCATGAACTTGGTTGACGCAAGGTTGCTACTATCCCTAGTGAACAATACAAACCTTGCTTAATGCGTCCAACCACTTACCTTCTCGGGCAGTTGATTGTTGTTGACTTTACTCATAGACAAGCAGTACGTTAGCCTATAGACAGGCATTGCAGCAGCTTCACACTAAGTAAATAAGGTTACTCTCACACTCGAACAACGCACACCTCTCGGTGGGTTGCTACATGCTTCATATGCCTAATTCACATGACTAAGTATGCAATACCCAGGAAATCCCACTAAGTGTTGCAATGAAAGTAAAGATGCTAAGCAAGAAGATGGAGATGGAGTCGAAGGAACAGAGAAAATTGAAAACAATTGTATTAGTCCCTTAATTCCAAATGTCTTACAATACATTATAGAAAAAGAAAGGAAAAGAAATGACCGGATGGAAACAAAGCTTTGTTTCTAGCGGATGTGCGTCAAGGCTGCCGGTGGTGCCATGATGGGCAGAGGAGTTGATTCTCTCGAGATCTAACTCTGGTTGAAGGTTTCAGTCATCACTTGGAATGGATGAAAGAGGTGAAGAACTCTTAGGCATCTTCTCGCGCATTTAATCTGGATCGCGGGGAAAATCCTCAGTTGAAGGATAATCTCCGAATGATTGAATTTCAGCTCTCCGGCCTCTATTTATAGAGCTTGGGTTGCCGATAGCATTAATTGGACTCTCTAAGTCTGACATTCGGCGCATTCGTCCTTTCTGAACATCTGCCACTAACGGTGTGGTAGGTGAAATGTCAACATCATCTTTGGATTTTCTCGATGTAGATGTGTTGATGCATTCATTTCACCTACCTTGCGTTAATCCCATTAAAATGCATTGTCGCATAGCCACAATCATTCAATGGCTGTATTCGCTTAATACCGCAACTCTACACGATGACCACATTAGCACAACTCCCAACTCCCATGCGATGGACGCATACAACTGATTACCGCAACATCCATGCGTTGATCGATGCGTTTGCCTTCGCGCTGGAGTGTTTCTTCGCATGCGGTCATCTATGCGATGGTCCAGTTTCCGCATTTGCGTTCATTTCCTGCATTAGCTACAAAGATAAAATATTGAACGCATAATTAACGCAAATAACGAGTTAGCTGAGTTTCAATATGCTGATCGACGCAAGCTCATATTCTTGTGAATTCCTATCATGATCGACGCATGTTCTGCCTAAAAACCTTCATAATTCTAAGTAAAAGGCCTAAGATGACATGCATTTCTGCATGTCATTAGTTACCGATTTTATGAGCATACGTGAGTGATGTGAGGTAATAAAATGGTTTATCACCTAGACATCATAGGTTAAAATCCAATTATAAGAGTTATACTTGGATAAACCACATAGACTTAGGGTTGTTTTATTAGCCGAAAAGAACCTAAGTATAAATATACCCAAATAAAATACTTCAGTGGCAGTTTAATACTTCTATATGATAGAGTTATTAGAAAACTTCAATGGGAGATTAATAACATATATGATACGTTATTTTTAGCTCTCACGTCTCTAAGAGTTTACAATCCAGATTTAAGCGGTACTTCTATCACCTTGGGAGTGACCTCCTTATGGAGAGTATTTTTTTAGCTTAAATCTAGATTTCGTTGAATAAGAGGAAGTTATTCAAATATAAGTCTATTATACGATAAATAGATTTCAACTGCCACATCACCATATAGTTTATTCCGTGAGATTCATATGATGCTTCGTGTCACCCTTGGAATGACCTCCCTACAGAAAGTGTTTTGTACGAGTCAATATCAAGGTAAAAAGAGGAAGTAGTTCATAGTAAGTGGGTGAAGGATATGTGTCAATATATCCTATAGTCTCCTTCATTAGTTTGAACCATGAGTTTCCTATGTTGCGCCTGCTAGTTAGCTTTAAGTGGCCCTTTGCTAGTCGTTTAGCGACGACTATCACCATGGAGGGTTGTAACATAGGATTCGGAACAACCCAGGCTTTAGTAAAATGAATAGAGTTTTATAGTTCCGTCTTGGATATTGTCTTCTATTTTGGAGGTAAGTTCATATCGTTCTATAATATTTGAAAATGGTGAGTCACACTTACAAGAATTACTAACTTATTAGTAAAGATCTTGATCGAAAACGATAACTAAATGACTATAGGAATAAGAGTTATTCTGGGGATAGTTTTTGGTTAAAATTGTTTGTTTTAGTGAAGGAGTATCTGACTGCCCCACGGTAGCACATATTCTGACTTACTAAAATATCATTGCAAATAAATAATGGTTATGGGTACATTATTATTTTTTGATAAAAATTGATTTTGGATTTAGTTACAATTTGTTAATTAGAATTTGTTTGAATTTTATCAGCATGTCGAATTCTAGAATACTCACTTCCGATATTTTTAACAGTAAAATCAAATCAACAAACAAATTACTAGCGGTTGATTGCACCAACAGAGGATTGTCCTCTATCTCCCAATTCATCTAAAATTATGAATTATATAGATGAGAATGTTGAATTCGAACAACAAATTAAATATGATTTACTTGTTATCAAAGCATATTTAGTGGAAAACGATCAAATCTCGATAATTGATTCAGGTGCCGCTAATCATGTATGTACTTTCTCATTGGAAATAAGTTCCTGGAGACAGTTGATAGAAGGTGAAACAATCTTTAAGGTAGGGATCAGGAAGATTGTTTCAGCCAAAGCAGTGGGAGATATGAAGTTATTTATAGGAGATAAGTACATTTATTTGAAAAATGTATATTATATTCCTTCTATGAAAAGGAATCTAATTTATGTCTCCTGTTTGCTAGAACAAAATTATAAACTTTATTTCGAAAATGGTGAAGTGTTCATCAAAATGGGTAATAAACAGATTTGCTCAAAAAAATTAGAAAATAACTTGTACATGTTAAAACCAACTGAGGTCAAAGTTGTTTTGAACATAGAGATGTTTAAAACTACTGGGACTCATAAGAAAAGGAAGATTTCTCCAAATGCCTATCTTTGGCATTTGAGACTGGGTCATATAAATCTTAATAGGATTGAGAGATTAGTTAAGAACAGTCATCTAAACAAGTTGGAATACAGTTCATTACCACCATGTGAGTCCTGTCTTGAGGGTAAAAATGACAAAATGATCTTTTTCTGGAAAAGGTCTTAGAGCCAAAGAATCCCTAAAGTTGATTCGTTCAGACCTTTGTGAGCCTCTAAATGTTAGAGCAAGAGGAGGGTATGAATATTTCATCAGTTTTGTAGATGATTATTCTAGGTATGGGCATGTTTACCTAATGCATCAAAAGTCTGAATCTTTTGAAAAGTTCAAAGAGTATAAGGCTGAGTTTGAAAACCAATTAGGTAGAAAGATTAAAACACTTCGATCGGATCAAGGTGGTGAGTATATGGACATAGAATTCCAGAACTATTTGATAGAACATGGAATTCATTCTCAACTCATAGCCCTTAGCACACCTCAGCAGAATGGTGTGGCAAAAAGGAGAAACAAACCTTGTTGGACATGGTTTGTTCCATGATGAGTTACGCTCAGTTACCAAATTCTTTTTTAGGACACACAATTGAGACTGTGGTGTATATTTTGAACATAGTTCCCTCGAAATGTGTTTCTGAAACACCTTACGAGCTCTGGAGAGGATGTATAGGAAATCTCGATTACTTCAGGATTTGGGGTTGTCCAGCACATGTGTTGGTGCAAAATCCTAAAATGTTGGAACACCATTCAAAATTGTGCCTATTTGAGCGATAGACTACACAATGGCACTACACGATGAGCATGAACGCTACACGATAGGCTAAGCATTGGACGATAGGAGTGCATGATAGATGCAGACGCTGGGTGATGTCATTGCACGATAAGCAGATGGGTTACACAATAGGCAGATGCGTTAGACGATAAGGCATCGATGCTACACGATGGGTGCAATAGCTATGCGATGGGTTATGCGCGAGATCGTTGAGAGCGACAGTTTACTAAACGATTGATCTACACGATGGGGCATAAAATTAAACGATGGTCGGTCATGATACAATGTACTACACGACAAGGATCTGAGAGTTGTGGGCTGGAAAAGTTAACCAGACATATGATGATCGAAGGAAATTCCTGAAGACCATGCAGTTTGAGCTGGGCGAAAGAGGAAACATGCAAACCGACTAAGTTAAGCTAGAAAAAAAGGAAGGAGACACTTCAAACAAGAGGTGGCGAGGTTGGGCGTGGGCAGATTAGGAGAAGAACGCCTGGACATGATTAAAGGAGGAGGTGTCAAGTTAAGGTGAAAGGTTAAATGCTTATAAATAGGGCAAGATACTTCATTTCAATTCACAAAACATTTCAATTTTGAAAGATCACTTAAAAAGGAGTAAGTGAGAGTAAATAAGAGAAATCCGTGTATTGAATGGAGGAGAAGCAGCATTGATTGGACCGTGATCAAAATAGTGGCGTTGGAAAAAGCAGAGTGTATAGACAGATGCCTGGGCCAAGTTTAAACGATGAGTTATTCCAAACTACTCATGCAAATCAAGTGATTTTTAAACCAAAATCTTTTAAATTGAATGTAGTTTTGGTATGAGGGCTGCTATAAGGAAATTCTAACTCTAAGACTGTCAAGTTTAAGGAAAACCGAAAGGTGTTCACCAGTGAGTAGACAGTTAGGCCAGGTAGAGTGAACTTGAGACTCCAAACTTTCAAGAAGGAATCTCGAGGCGAAACTTTAAGGTAAGCTAGTTAAGACATTTTTTGAACATTTTTGTAGAAGGAAATGTCTTAAGATAACGTCTAGAAGGATGAGTAATCTAAGCTTGAAATTGAATCTGAAATAAGGTTCAACAAGAGATCAAGGGAAATCGGGTGAACTGGGAAGGAAAAGCAACCCCAGCGGATCACTGTGAGTGGTTTCTTATTTTAGTCTTTTAGCATATTCTGAATTAATATGCTATAGTTTATGAATGAATACTTATACCATGAGGTGAGCATGAGATTGGGATAGTCAGGGGGTTAACAAACCTAGCGTCTGAGCCCAAGATGAGACCTCACAGGATGGTTAGGGGACCGAGAAGTCTAGTTCTTGAGCCTGTGGGGGAAAACCTTGCATGGGATGCTCAGAGGGCCAACGGGCCTAGCTTCTGAGCCCATGAAAGGGAGGTCTATGTGCACATAGGTTAATGAATGTTTGTAGATGTGAAATATTAACTATCTACTGTGTGTGTAGATAGGTTTATGAAAAGCTTCATTCAAGATGGAGGTTTGCGTAGTAACCTTATGATATGATGTTTATAAGTTGAAACAGACTTATAATTATGATTCCACTCACTGGGCTTCAAAAGCTCATGTTTTATTTTCGTGTTTTCCTCATAGGTAGCAAAAGAGTCCAGGTTGCAGGGAGTGGTCAAGGTTTGCCTCAAGATAAAATTAGTACTAAAGGAGTTTTGTAGTCGGGATGTGGCTATGGTTGTAAATATAATTTAGAAACTTGTAAACTGGTTTCCTAAAAAAAATATGTGATTTTAAAAGGAAACTAGTAAGGAATGGGCAATTGGTGTCCTTAAAGAGTGACATCTGTTGTTATCACGCCTCCTCTTAAATAAGAGACGAAATCTAGGAGGAGGGGTGTGACACTTCGTTTGTAGCACTTTACAATTCTTTGTAACAACTACAGAGTGGGTCGTATCCGATAGTGTTACCAGAATAAGGCACCCAACCTTATTCGTATACTATAGATCATTTTGACTATTTACTCAAACTTGATCCACTTTTATGTCTCTACATAAAGTTCAGGTATTCCTGTAATAGTCATGGATCTCTTAGTTTAATGAATTTATTTCTAAAAAGAAATAAGCAATTCATATATTCAATAACAACTTTATCAATTTACAAAATAAGTTTATTGTTTAAAAACCACAAGTTTGAGGACATAAAACCCAACATATAAGTAGGCCTAGAATCACAGCGTTGTTCTTCAACATTTCCAGAAATGTGCACGCACGAGGATATCTAGTCAACTGAACTGGTTTTGTCTAATTTTAGCTGATTCCAGCTAGTTCAATGTTTTTGTCTGGTTCGAGCTGATTCCAGCCAGTTCAACCTTTCTTTCTTTTTCTTTTTCTTTTTTTTTTTTTTTTTTGGTTTGGTTTAACCTAGTTTCAAGTCTTGAAGTCTGGTTTAGGGGATTTTCAGCTGGTTTGGGCCGATTCGAAGTGTTCGGGAGCAGTTCAGAGCTGAGGCTGAATTATTAATGTAATAATTTAGTTGTTTTCTTGCTTAGGATGTCAAAACTGGTCCACTTAAATGTGTGTTTAATTAATTATGTATCATGAATGTATGTTAATTAAATTAAATCTTAATTATGCATTATGAAAGTATGTTTAATTAAATTAAATCTTGTTTGTGCATAAAGTATGTCATGTAGATTTAGAATCCCACCATAGGAAAGCATGTTATATGCATTGAAAGTATGTTATAAATGTTATAATATATCATATGCATGTGTAGGATTTCATGAGTATTAATATAAGTTGTTATATTAAATTATGAAATGTACGATGTATGTTATAAAGAATGTCTAAGTTATAAGTATTATAAAATGAATTAGACATTTAAAATCTATAACAAAGATAAATGCATGCTCACCTAGAGTTAACAAATACAACTTGTTTTAATAGTTAAAATAGGTCGTTATCTTGTTAAACATTGGTTACAATCTCAGTCCGATAAGATCCTGTCAAAGGCTGGAGGTACTTAAGTTGACGGTTTATGGAAAACCTACTACCTGGGGATCGAACTGATTCTTGAATTTTGTTAACCCAATTTTATGAGATTGTGTGAGCAGTGTGAGGTGATAAATGGTTATCACTTAGACATCGTAGGTTAAATCCAATATAAAAATTATACACAGATAAACACCTAGAGTTAGGTTATTTTAAATACCCAGAATATACCTAAGTAAAAGTTTACCTAAACCATATAGAACACTTCAGTGAGAGATTAATGATATATATGATGTATTATTTTTAGTTTTTACATCCTTAAGAGTTCACACCGTGAGATTCCTGCTCGGCTTTGTGTCGTTTTTAGGTGAACGCTCCATTTGGAAAGTGTTTGCATAGGTCAATAGCAAGGTGAATAAGGGAAGTTGTTCATAGTATGTGGGAGAAGGAAGTGTGTCACACATCCTACGGTCTCCTCTATTAGGTTCCAGCGTGAGATTTCCATATTTCGCTTGCAGTGTCATTTTAGGTGATCACCAATTCAGAAGGTTGTGACTTAGGGATCGGAACAATGCAAACCTAAAAAATGGATAGCATCTCTTAGGCTCGTCTTCAGCATTGTCTGCCCTTCAATAGCTTGTTGATACCGATCTCTGAGATCAGAAAAAAGGGTGGATTACACTTACAAGAATTACTTAGTGCTAGTAAATTCTTGACCAAAAAGCGATAACTAAATGCTATAGATATAAGAGTTATTCTGGTATTAGTATTTAGTCAAGAATATCTTAATTCAGTGAAAGAGTAATTGACTACCTCTCAGTAGCGGTTATTCTGATTCACGAAAGTATCGTTGCAAATTAAGAAGATATGGGTAAAGGAACTCTTATATAAGAGTACCTATGAGCAGAAGCAAGGTCGTTTCAAATTCATTGCGACAGAAATACCGTATTCACAAACATACATACAAGTTATGCATCACAGAATAAATTACGGGATGCTTTTAACAATAAATACAAAGGACCGAGAGACTCACCTTTGAAGAACACTTCTTCTGTCTTTCTCTCACTCTCGTCAAGGAACAACACCTCTCGCTGTCGCTACAATGCCAAGCCAATCGTCTACTAAATCTTGTTGTTGCTCACCACCGAACGGTCTTCTACACGAACAAGCAGCAAGAAGAACACCACCACTCAGTGACTTTGGTATTCTCGGAGTGAGAATCTAGGTGGTGTGGGCTCTGTTGAATTTGGTAGAGGGAAAAAGGAAACGCGATCATATTCAATGACCAAGCAAGTGGGAAAGGTGTTGTGTCTATTGTATAGACGGGTGCTTAATTGTTTAGAAAAGGTGCACGATCGTTTAGGTAATCGGGCATGATCGTTTAGATAATCTCGCTCTCACGTGCGATCGTTTAGTAAAAGCTATATGATCATTTAGGTTGACTGCACATGTACACGATCATTTAGGAAAACTTGAGCTATCGTGTATGCTCTCGCTAGCTAAAGGATGGGTGATAACGAGCAGAAATGCACGTTATTATAATGCAAAGATATAAAACAATGTGGGTATGCAACGATAAAAATATACAAAATCATGTCCAAAAGCATTAAGTTGAGAATATTGCAATCCCATGCACCCATCGCATTAAAGCATCTAATTTACTTATTTTGTATAGGAAAATGCGTTGGCGAAAAGCAAATTGAGAGATGACATGTTGTTGTGTGTGTGTAGCATGATCGCATAACTTGAACGCAATCATAGGATGTGTTAGCTAAATCCCTTCTCAACCCGTTCCCCGCATTCTCATTGTAACTTTCATTGTCATCAACTCTTTACTCAATTCTACTGCATAGGATTTATACTTTAAACAATACATCAACCACTTATTTGTATTCGTCACTGCAAAGGAATAAAAAATTTACCAACGCATAGTATCTCAATAGTCCCTGTGTTCGACCCTGAACTTACCAGGAAACCTACTAAGGTTTATACTTGGTTTTACTAGGAAAACTTGCATATGAAACTCATAATTCACCACCTAATTTCATACCATTATTTCATCACATTCACAACGCATCAATGGGCAATGTACAATTCGTGAAGCAATTGTCCGATCTCTTTGCAAAATGAAAACTATTTTCATTTTATCCATCAATTACAAAAACTGAATGTAACCTCTCATTTCACATACGGTTATGAAGAAAAACCACCAACAATTATCTCATAATTGTTTAATTAAAAATAAATATAATCATATTATATTTGTAACCTATAGTTTTAATATCACATCATATGTAACATATAAACCGTAGTCTTTTTTTCCTCTACTAGATAGAAATCATATTTATATCATTTTCCTCCAATTAATATATCTTATATATCATGTCAACTATATCATATATAATTGACCAGTTTAATCATATCATATATAACCAAACTCCCTATTTCCAATTTGAACACTTCAAACTGAACCAAAAACTGATTCTCAACTTGAATCCATTGAGCTACCAAGGGGACCTTATGGACTGTGGCTTGAAACTCCAACAGTACGTGAATAGCTAACTAAACTCTTTAACCACGAGGTCCACCATCCTCTAACTGTCAGACATTCCACTAAAGACCGACAGTTGCACTCTTCTCACCACATATATATTTCTGTGTCCATCGGATATAACCAGTCAACAGTAAGATAACCCTTCATAGATGCTTATAAGTATAGTTGGGCCAATTTACCATTTTGCCCCTATAGTTATATCTAACTTCTTAAGTACCACTAATCCCTCTAATGAACAATACAACATAGTACTACTATGTGTGGACCCCTCTCGGGCTATGAGAAGGTGTGTGGCGCCACATTGTTCAAGCCTTTAAGGGAACAATCTATCTACTTACCCCTGCTTCGGAGAAGGAGTTCCATCTTGTGTAGCTGAGTTCCCAGCTCCCAAATCAGACGAATCCCCAAAGTGGTAGGTTTGAGTTGGCAATCTAGCCAGTTGCACCCATGCAAATCAAAGGACCGCCCTCAAAGGCAAGAGTTTCCAACTCACTCAGGATTGAGGTCATGTTACCTATGGTCATCTTAGTGAAGTGAAGTCTCTGTCATGAGTGGGGTTATATAACGAGACTATAACACTTCGTGGTCTGGTCTTATACAAACTCCTTTATATAGGACGCCTCCACTCGTATGTCTCCAGTGAATGATCAGGATCAAGCCATCTATAGCAAGTCACAACATTTGTAACTGTTCTACAAAGTAGGCCGCATCGTAGTGTCACCAGGATAAGATTTCCCTCCATTATCCATATACTACAGACCATTTTAGTTATCACTTAAGACATGATCCACCTGTATGTCTCCACATACATGTTTAAGTTACAACAACAATAAAGTATCTTAGTTTATTGGTTTGTGGTAAAGAAAAAAAATATCCCATGTTTCATAGACAACAGTGAAAAAAATATCATATATTATTACATCACTAGCATTTGTTCAATACAGTGTTTACAAACTACAGGACCCAACCAGAGTTTAGGGCATCAACCCCAACAGTTCGATCTAACTAAGAATGATGAGGCACTCCGATTAAACATGGTTCTTTTGGAAAAACACCATGAGATTGCACATCTTCGGGTTACAAAGTATAAAAATCGGCTTGCTTGATATTATAACTCTAGTGTGTGCAAACGGAGGTTTAGAGTAGGTGACTTAGTTCTTTCCGAGTCATGCCTAACACTAAGAACCCTAGTAGTAGAGCTTTGGGACCAAATTGGAAGGGCCCTTATCAGGTGGAAAAAGTTATCCGATCTAAACCTATAGCTTAGTTGATTTGAGTGGAAAAGTTTGTCTCACCCGTGGAATTTTGAGCATCTGAAATTTTAATTTCAGCAGATTTATTTTTATATTTTTATAATGAGTGTTTTTGTATTTTTCAGCTTTAATTCAAACTTACCACAAAAATTTCATAATTTCTTTTAATTCAAGTAATGAAAATTATCTTCTTCATGTTTGTAATGAGCATTTTGAATCTTCGAACTTACTTAGGCAACGAGATTTTTCTCTCGTGAATAAAAATCACTCGTGCATGAGTGAGGAGCAAAGAGTGCTAAACTTGTCAAGGAAAAGGCTGAAACTACAAATTTAGATAGGTTGAGCCGCAAGCTTGAGCTGCAATTGTAGGCAAGCTACAAGTTTGAGTAAACAAAAGTTAAAGTTGCAAGTTTTGGTAGGTCGCGAGCTCGAGCTGTAAGTAAAAGTTCGATACAAAGCTCAATAACTATAAGCTGAAATTGCAGGTTTCATTCGACCAAGTTGTAAGCTCGAGCTGCCAGCCCAAGCTACAAGCAAGTTTACATGTTCTAATTACACAACGACAACTAACAAAAATTAAAAGTTGAAGAATTTAAAGAAAAAAAAACTATTCAGCTATGTTTCCAATGCTACATAGTTCTGCTAAGGTCGTTGAGTTAGGCAAATCAAAGACACCTTAAAGGAACGTTTAAGTGAAGTTCAAGATGTCATGTTGAGGGGCAGTTGACAGAGGTTGGCTCGCAAAAAACTTACACTATCAAGGCTTCGATTCTCATCTTCTTACCAAGCATTAACTTTAGATTGAAATAAGCTATAGTCAACGTCAAGGTATTTTCCTTTAACAATACCCATAGCCAATGTGACTCCATATTGAAAGCAATCGTCCTCCATCTAACACTAGGCTTCTGTTTTTTCGAAGCTTTCAACCAAGTATTTACATCTGATAGCTTGGTCCAAGCTTCTTGCAATTTTGTCTCAACAGTAGATAACTTTTCCTTTAGCTTGTCAATCTAAGCACCATATTGTTGGAATGTACCAGCACACAGTGGAAGTGAAGAGGATCATTAAGAACTCTAATTGATTAATTTTGGTAGAAACGAAAACATGCTTTAACAGAATTTAATGGGTTTTAAGACATACCTTTGAAGAACCTTTGAAATCTCGATTTCCAGCTGCAAATTTCTCCAAATCTTTGTTCAGATCACCACAAGATCTTTCCTACTATTCTCTTGGTGCTCTAGATTGAGTTGTGAGACTCAGAATAAGCTGGAATCAAAAGGAACTTAGAGAATGCTCACAACAGCAACCCAAAGGAAGAACACCTTCTTCACACGAATTTTTAGCTAAAATTCTATCGGTTGTCATGCCTCAAATTCACTCCAATCTCTTCAATATATTGCAGACCATCATGCAAAGAGAATTGCTGCATGGAATGCAGCTCATGCTTGGAGTAATTGAAGCTTGAAGATAATGGGTTGTTTGTGAGCTAGTTGAAGATGGAGTTGGAAAAACTCATTTTTCCATTTGTGTAATTTTTCTATTTCCAAAATCTATATTTTGATTTTAAAATCATATTTGATTTAAATATCAAAATTTATTAATTTTACAAATTAATTTCATAAATTAATTTTCTAATAAAATTAATAAATAATTATTTAAAAATTTTAAATAATTCTAATTAATTTAATATCCAATATTAAATTAATTTTACACGAATCAATCTTCATTTATTTAAATCATATTTAAATATATATTCTCCAATTTCGCTTGATTCTAATTTGAACGTTTCAAATTAACTTATCACACGCTACTCTAGAACTAATCCATCTTCGAGCTAGTAGGGGGACCTCGTGCTCCAACGATCCAAGATTAAACGGATAAACTCATTAGACCGAACTAACCCCCATTCGTTAACTAATGGGTCACTCCATTAAAGCCCATAGTTGAACTCCCCTCACTGTAAATCACTCGATATAACTATGATTAAGTTAACCCTTCACAGGTTGTTCGTAATAACGACTGGGTCGAATCTCTGTTTTACTCCCGAAATTACCACTACTTCCTTAAATCCCACCGATCCCCTAATGAACAATTGATTCGTGATCCAATCAACAAAACTGAGTCCCTCTCGGGCCAATTAGAGGGTGGGGCCTCTTGTTTAAGACCTAGAATCAACACCTAAGGGAACAACCTCTTTACTATCCCTAAAAGCGGGTAGGAGTGAATTTCATCTTGCACTCAACGTCCCCAGCTATCTATCCAGTCTTACCCCTAAAATTGGAGGTTATTGAGCCGACGCTGTTGAGCCAATCCTCACCTATGCAAATCTAAGGATAATTCCAAATAAATAGGAGTTCATAGTTAGCTCAGGATTAAGGTCAAGTTACCTTGGTCATCACTTTGAAATAGTCAGTCTTAAATAGTAAACGGCGTTATAAAGTAAAAGTTATTGATTTCGTGGTTCAATCTTGTACAAACCCTTTTGCACATTGAACGAATTAGGATCACTTCGTTTGTAGCACTTTACAACTCTTTGTAACAACTACAGAGCAGGCCACATTCAATAGTGTTACCAGATTAAGGTACTCAACCTTATTCATATACTATAGATCATTTTGACTATTTACTTGAACCTGATCCACCTTTATGTCTCCACATAAAGTTCAAGTACTTATCTAATAGTCAAGGGACTTTTAAGTTTATTGGATTTCTAATAAGCAAAACATTTATTCAATAACACCTTATTGAATTTTTAGAATAAGTTCTATTGTTTACATACCACGAGTTTTAGGACATAAAACCCAACACATACTTAGATTGAAGTGTCACCAAAGATTTTTTATAATTAACAAGTCTGGTGGACGCTTCAACATATAGATCTAAAACTCGGTCAAATTCCCCCTAAGAGACAGATTTCGTCTGAGAAGCTCCATCTCCTCACGCAATATCGGATGATTTTACTTGTGATATTCCACCTCATCACTCAAATTCTGACAGAACAGCAATATCTCATAGGACGCCTGAAGAAAAGAAACAAGAATGATGGGAATATATATATATCCAGCTGAAAAAAGCGAGGATATGATTTGTTAAAGTCCTTTACCATGTGGAGGTTCTGTTAAGCCTATGCGATACCTGATCTTGAGTTGACGTGCCATTGGGTCAACACTTTTTTGTTCACCCCTAACCATTGGGTCATAGCTTGAGTCAAGTACGCAGCCTCGTCACTTTCAGACTCGTATGGACCATTGAAGTTGAAAGGATGTAGGGAAGATGAGTTGGACCCTTCAAAAGTTGAGGGAGTCAGAATGATCAAAATTTGGTCAAAAATTTTGTGATGAGGAAAGGTACGAATAAATGATGTCAGAAAGGTAGTTCGTCAGATCAACTCTGAATGGGGATAGACCCAATCGGTGCACCCATAAAAGTTATGGGAATGGAGTTTATAGAGAAAATTTGTGGAGCAGTTTGCCCTAGTTCTCAGCCTGGCTTCCATTTTTTGACACATAGTTTGGTGGGGAGTCATTTCTAAAACGAAAAGAGTTAGATAAAGCTCCAAAATATCTCTATGTTATAATTTTTTTTTAAAAAAAAAAAAGTCAAACAAGATAGGTCTAACTAAGAGGTCGAGCTCAAAGGTATCAAGTGATTTTTGCTAAACCAAGCTCAGACCGTAGCGGATTAGATTGTCAATCGATAAGACTAAGTCCCGAAAGGTGGCAACTGTGCTGGTGAAGGCAAGCTTCCGGTCAACTGTACAAAGCAAAGGAAAAAAACTGTTAGAATGAGTTGTAAAAGCTGGTCCCGATCGAGTGAATGCATGAGAAACTCACTAAAAATCCCAAACTCGATCAGGACCAAGAAATAGAAACCTCCATAGTCTGATGTAAGCTAGTTGCCACTGATAAAAAATCTATTGTTCTTTCCACCCTTTGTAGTAGTGGGGCACAAAATGATGAAATTTCCTTTACGAGTACTAATATAATAAGAATTAAATGAGGATTTTATTTTTTTAAGAGTATGAAGGGACATGAATTCCTCCATCGTAATGGGATTTGGATTCCCTAACTAAAGTCAAAGAATGTAACAAACTAATAGTACATAGTAAGAGTTGGGAAATAGTTGAAAGGGCGCTACGTTTACATAAGTTAAAAACTGTTAAATAAAATGGTGGGGTGGAAGCTTGACTCCATAGGTGAGCATTGTGGGATAAAAAGCTACTTCACCTAAAGGAGGATTACATGGTTCCTCGTCTAAAGAAGGGATTTCATACACACATAATCAGGAATCTCAAATGTATTCCTAAAAGAATTTAAAATCATGGTTAATGGACCCGAGGAGGGAATGTGGGGAACCAAATCGTTATTACGGAACCTATGTCCCCTCTGATATGATTTTGAGGCCTTTGATTGGGGATCGACATCATCGAAGTCGGTTGATACATTGACCCTAAAAAGCTAAGGATTGAATGTTCTCAATGAATAATGATAAGCAAAATTAGAGATTAACTTGAAAGATGGGAGAAAGGTTAAGAAATGAAGTGTGGTTAATTTTGATGACTAAATGAATCCTTTTTATAAGTAAATTCGACATGAAAAACAAAAAATTTACCAAGGTCAAGCTTAAAGAAATGGATGCCTTAAGAGTTTGAGAAAGAGCTCTTGAGCTAGACTCTGTTTAAAAGCTATACACAGCCCAACTCAAGAGAGAGGCAACTGTAGATGGTGAAATTAAACCTAGTTAATTAAATTAAAGCCAAGATTAGGGCGGAGATAATCGAGAGCCCATTATGGGCAGTGTATCTCATTTAGGCCCAAGTTAAAGAAAATGACCTTAGCTAGTTTGACTCATTTAAAGCTAAGAGAGAGGATCGAGCTAAAAAAGCAAATCGAGCTAAGAGAATAGCTCGAGCTAGGAGGTCGAGCCAATAAACTTTTAGGTGGCTTTTAGCCATTTGAGAGCAGTAGTGGTGAATGCTATCTAGTTATTCAAATAAGTTAAATAAAAGTGTATATATATATATATATAGATAGATAGATAGATAAAAGTAGGAATGTCAGAAGAAACTTTTTTGTACAATACTAATCTTGATTCTTCATATAATACCTAAATTTCCCTTTATATACTTAAGAAAATCACGTACCATAATGGAAAAATAATAGCAAATGGTTGCAACAATTTAAAAAAGAAAAATCAGGTACCATATTAAATATATTGATTGCCTCTTCTGTTTTGTTGTTAGTGGCATTTAGGTATAGTTTTTAAAAATCAATTATCCGAGAGGAAATGCTTTTTAAGTGATATCAAAATGGTCGATATCCTGTTACTCTTGATTTTCTCTTTTTAAAGAAAAGTATAATCTTTTAATTCAATTAATTTTTAAACCATAAATCTGCCTCAGGCCAAAATTCCCTCTTCTTCAGCTATTTATTAACCATTTTGTCCTTCCTTTTCAAGTTTTATCACCCAAAATTAATTCCCTCTTAAGCTAAATTTGACTGTGGAAAAACAATAAAAACGAGGTTTTGGTTTTTGAATAATTTGAAAACATGCACAAAATTAAAATGCAAATGGGTAAATGTAAACAGGGATCAGTTCTTCTACTTCTCAGATCAAGTTAGACATTCAATGTAGTTTCAATCATCATTTTCTGTCAATTGATTATATGATCGAATTATGCATGCATAACTACTCACTCGATTTAACTAGCATCTACAAAGGTGGACAACTAACATGAATCTAACCGAGAAAGTGTCCTAATTATTAATTAATGTTGAAAGGCCATACCCTAATTGAACTACATGCTTCTAAATTCTATTGGGTTCGATAGTAGCCATATAGAACTAAAAACACATGCATTAGGATTTATGATTCAATTATGTCGATTAACTGTCAGGATAGCCATATTCAATTAACCATTTTTATCTTTGAACCTAGCAATTAGACGTTCTAGGAATAGCCATCAAATGCCTAATTCACTATTGAAGCGTGAAAAGTCAACCTTAATAATCATGCATTTGGAATTTAAATTGATTCACAGAAAAACATATATATATATATATCTTGAAAGGTATTGTAATTAAAGTGTGAAGTGGGAGAATCGAACATCAAACCTTGAGGTCGATAATACAAACACTATGCCAGTTGAGCTACGCTCTTTGGCAAGAAAAAAAACATAATTTTGAATTGCAAAAATCAACTAAAAGAAAAAAATTGATGAAATAACAATGAATCCGTGATCCAAGAATTAGATAGAAAATTACCTCATCGATTCATGGACAAACTCCTAAAATACAATCCAATCCATGCTCACAATCCAAAATTACAGAAAACATCAAGGGAAGAAGAAAACTTGAGCTCTCCTCGGCCTCCATTGAATTTTAACATAAAAATTAACCTAAAATCGAAGAGAGGAATTTATATAATTAATCGCAGTGTTGCAACACTGCCCTAGTTTGGACTGAAGACGGAACCCGCATGTGCGACTAATTAGTGTCAATGTATTCATAGTGTTGCAACACTATTGGAAGATTCAAAGCTGCCCTACACACTAGCATTCTTTCTTCTGACATCACGTGAATGTTTGATTTAGGCAAATGTTGAGCGTTGTGACACTAAAGTGGGGGCATTTTGGTCTTTTTTATTTCTTTGAAATCCGGATGCTCAAATCAACTCCAATTTGCTTCAAATTAACCTCATTTAGCTCCAAATGCTCGATTCTACCTCATGATTGCTAGGTACCTACAAAATAAGATAATTAACATATAAAATTTACCAACGAGCCTGAGAACTAGGAATTATAGCCCTTTTTTAGAGCTATCAAATACTCATAACTTAATTCTTGCTCATCTCGAGCAAGGAAGAAACACACATTCAAACAAAAATTTATTAAAAAATATCACACTTGCTCTAAAATCATGCTTAGTTGTTACTCTAGCCTCAACAGTCAAATAGGATGAAATTTGCAATAAAAAATGAAATTCAATTACAATCAATCAATGAAGCACATTTTTAAGCATAATTTTAAATCTATCCATGCATGAGTGAGCCTAGGCTCTTGCTAGTTAAGCTTGCACAACTCGAAAAAGTTTTATAAGGTTCTCAATCTGTTTTCCCCCTAATCTGGTTCAGTTATCAACCTTGGACATACCTAACTTGCGAAAAGACAACACTAAGACAAGGGTGCCCAAACACATGCACACAAAACTTAAAAAGCATTTCTTTTACCTAGAGGGCTAGCTTTCACACTCAACTGCCAGCAACCTAACCACTCTTTTCTCGCGAGGCCCTACCTAGTCACAACGGAGGTAGCTCTTTTTACCTCTATTCATGCACACACACCACTATCTTCTTTTTTTTTTTGTGCAAGTAAGCCGACGATTGCTTCTTTTTTAATTTTTTTTTCTTAATTGCAACTAATTTGCTGTTCTTCCTTTTTGTTATCTTTTTTTTATTATTTTATTCACACTAGGCCCTACTGTATACATTTTGACTAGTTTTGCCCTAAAACAAGTAAGGTTACTCCTAAGTCAAAAGTGGACCTTTCAGGGTGACAACATAGATACAAACCAAATAACCCAATTCTAAGCATGCAAGACTTTAATTTTTCAAAACAATGATTTAAAGATGCATGAGAGACAAGAATTTTTTTTTTTTAAAAAAATAGACTAAAATCATGATCATGCTCTTCTAAAGTTATCTCATGCAAATTTAATCACAGAAAGAGTGATTCATAAACTACTCATTATAACAACATAGCAACAAAGCAAACAAAGACAATCAAGCACAGAACATCATCAAAAAAATATATTTCGAGCACAGCGCTCAAGGACTCAAGATCATGCTCAAAATTAATACCTAACAGGTACTCTACAAGTGAATCATGCCTTAAGTGATAACCTAAATGGTCTGCAGTATATGGATAAAGGAGGGAAACCTTATCCTTGTGACACTATAGATACGACCGACTTTGTAGATGTTACAAGTGTTGTAAAGTGCTATAGATGGTTTGATCCTGGTCATTCATGTGGAGTCATACTATCGGGGTGTCCTATACAAAGGCGTTTGTATATGACCAGACCACAAAGTGTTTAGTCTCGTTATATAATACCGTTCATGACAGAGACTTTCATTTCACTAGGATGACCATAGGTAACATGACCTTAATCCTGAGTGAGTTATGAACTCTTGCCTATGAGGGCGATCCTTTGATTTGCATGGGTGCGAGTGGCCAGATTGCCGACTCAAACCTACCACTTTAGGGATTTGTCTGACTGGGGAGTTGAGAACTCAGCTATACAAGATGGAATTCACTCATTCCCTGAAGCAAGAGCAAGTAGATAGATTGCTCCCTTAAGGGTTGATTCCGGGGCTTGAAGGATGTGGCACCATACACCTTCTCATGCCCCGAGAGGTGTCCACTCATAGTAGGACTGTGGTGTATTATTCTTAGAGGAATTAGTGGTACTTAAGGAGTTAGATGTGTAGGAAATTGAACACGAGGATTTCCATGAGTAGCGGAAAGATCATTCCAAATTACAATCGTATATGAACTTTACAATTACAATCATAAACAGAAACAAATGGTTATGCATTAAATACATAAATTACAACATGATATACAAAATATCAAGGACAAAGATACGCATTTTTGCAGACTCGTCGCCAAGCTCCTTGATCACAACAACCACGAATGTTTGAACAACACGATCGCTCCACTTCACGAACACCGCGCACTCGAACTAAGCAATCGCCTTGGTCACGAACACCCCGAACAACACGAACGGCCTCCATAGAATCTCGATAGTGTCGAGTTGAGTATGACACCACCAAGAACACTACCTTGTATTCTCGGTGTGAGAATCCAAAGGGTGTGCTCTGTGTGAACTTAGTTTGAGGCAAAAAGAAGAAGGAAACACATTCGTGTAAACGATTGAACAAGTGGGAGATGGAAGAACCTATCGTATAACTCCAAGCTGTCGCTTAGTAAATCCAATTTACTTGACAACTTTCCATGAGAATTTTTTCCGAGAGAGGAATTCTTAAATAACAAAATTCAACCTTACTAAAATTAGGATAACATTTTTCCTTTTATCTCATGGTTACCATGAAAACTACCAATAACCTCTCACTCAATTGGTTATCAGATAAAAAGAGTTAATTATCCAATAATTAATATTATTATAAATATAAATGATAACCAACTTACTATACTATATTTATAACCTATGAGGGAGATCATATGAGGGAGCACAGTCCACGTAGTAAAATCGTGTTGCATGAACTTTCCAACAAAACTACTAAAGCTTCAACAAAAGTTGTTGAAGGGTCTGCTCCATCAATAAGAGTTGTTGATGGAAGTTCATCCGGTAGGTCTAGTCCACCTTAAGAGTTGAGGGAACTTCAACGTAGTAGGAGGGTTGCGAACCCACCTATTCACTATATGGGTTTCACAAAAATCCTGACTATGGTAGTCGATGGCGAGGTTGAGGATCCGTTGTCTTATCAGAAGGCAATGGAGAATATTGACTGGGATGAATGGGTCAAAGCCATGGATCTCGAGATGGAGTTAATGTACTTCAACTCAGTATGGGATCTTGTAGATCAACCTAATGGGTTAAAACCTATAGGTTGTAAATGGATCTACAAGAGGAAACAGGGTGTCAATGGGAAGGTGCAAACCTTGAAGGCTAGACTTGTGGCAAAGGGTTATACCTAGGTGGAGGGAGTCGACTATGAGGATACTTTCTCGCATGTTGCTATGTTGAAGTCCATTTGCATCCTCCTATCCATTGTCTCATATTATGACTATGAGATATGGCAAATGGATGTCAAGACTGCCTTTCTTAATGGTAATATCTTGAGGAGACCATTTATATGGTGCAGCCCGGGGGATTCATAGCCCAAGGTCAAAACTCAAGAGTAAAAAGTTTGCATACTGAATCATTCCATTTATGGGCTGAAACGATCTTGGAACATAAGGTTTGATACTACGATCAAATCTTATGGCTTTGACCAAAACATTGATGAGCCTTGTATCTACAAGAAAATCATCAACAGCTCAATAGTTTTCCTAGTGTTGTATGTAGACGATATCCTACTCTTGGGAATGATGTAGGTATATTGAAATCAGTTAAGAACTAGCTAGCGACTCAATTCCAAATGAAAGAGTTGGAAGAGGCTCAGTTTGATCTTGGTATTCAGATCTTTCGAAATCGGAAGAACAAAGTGCTAGTGCTGTCTCAGGCACCGTACATTGACAAGATGTTGCTGAAATGCTTGATGCAGAACTCTAAAAGGGGCCTATTGCCTTTTCGGCATGGAGTTACATTGTCTAAGGAACAATGTCCTAGGACACCTCAAGAAGTTGAGGAGATGAGACAGGTCCCCTATGCATTTGTTGTTGGCAGTTTGATATATGCGATGTTGTGTACTAGACTAGACATCTGCTATGCTGTGGGAATAGTCAGTAGATATCAGTCTAATCCAAGACAGGATGACTAGATCACCATTAAGAACATCCTCAAGTATCTTTGGAGAACGAGGAACTATATGCCCATGTATGGATCTAAGGATTTGATCCTTACTAGATACACGAACTTTGACTTTTAGACTGATAAGGATTCTCGGAATCCACTTCAGGCTCATTGTTCACTCTTAATAGAGGAGCTATAGTATGCGAAGCACTAAGTAGGGATGCATCATCCACTCCACGATGGAGGTCAAGTATGTAGCGGCTTGTGAAGATGCTAAAGAGGCCGTTTGGCTCAAGAAGTCCCTAACTGATCTGAAAGTTGTTCCAGACATGTCTAGGCCTATCACCTTTTTTTGTTATAATAGTGGTGCTGTGGCGAACTCCAGGGAGCCTAGGAGTCACAAGCGTGGTAAACATATAGAGTAGAAATATCATCTCATCCGCGAGATAGTGCATCGAGGGGATGTGATAAACACGAAGATCGCTTCGGAGCACAACATTACTGACCCGTTTATGAAAGCTCTCACAGCTATAGCTTTTTAGGGTCACCTTCAGAGCATGGGTCTAAGGGACTGCCCGCGGCTGGACTAGGGCAACTGGGAGATTTTTGTACTGGGCCTTAGTGCCCTAGTTTATTGTTTTTTACTTCTTGTTATCTTGTACACCCACTCGCTTTAGGAGAAGCGGGAGATTGTTGGGGTTGATACCCTAGATCTCGTAGGGTTCTGTAGTTTGTAAATACCTGTATGAACAAACGCTTGTGATATAATAATATGAGATATTTTCTTTACTATTGTCTATGAAATATGAGATGTTTTATTTGCTTTTACCACAAACCAATAAACTAAGATCCTTGGTTGTCATTGTAACTTAAGCATGTATGTAGAGACATAAGTGGATCATGCCTTAAGTGATAATCTAAATGGTCTGTAGTATATGGATAAAGGAGGGAAACTTTATCCTGGTGACACTGTGGATACGATCCACTTTGTAGATGTTACAAGTGTTGTAAAGTGCTACAGTTGGTCTAGTCCTAATCATTCATGTGGAGACATACGAGTGGGCGTGTCCTATACAAAGGAGTTTGTATAAGATCGGAGCACGAAGTGTTTAGTCTCGTTATATAACGTTGTTCATGATAGAGACTTTCATTTCACTAGGATGACCATAGTAACATGACCTTAATCCTGAGTAAGTTGGGAACTCCTGCCTATGATGGCGGTCCTTTGATTTGCATGGGTGCGAATGGCCAAATTGACGACTCAAACCTACCACTTTGGGATTCGTCTGATTGAGGAGTTAGGAACTTAACTACACAAGATGGAATTCATTTCTTCCCCGAAGCAAGGGTAAGTAAATAGATTGCTCCCTTAAGAGCTAATTTCGAGGCTTGAACGATGTGGCACCACATACCTTTTCATGGCTTGAGAGGTGTCCACTCATAGTAGGAGTATGATGTATTGTTCACTAGAGGAAACAGTGGTACTTAAGAAGTTAGATGTAACTATAAGGGCAAAATGGTAAATTGGCCCAGCTGTACTTACGAGCAATCTTTGAAGGGTTATCTACTGTTGATTGGTTATATCCAATGGACAAAAAAATATATCTGTAGTGAGAAGAGTGCAACTGTCGGTCTTTGGTAGAGTGCCCACAGTTAACAGATGGTGGATCTCGTGATTAAAGAGTTTAGTCAGCTATTCACGTACCATTGGATTTTCAAGCTACAGGTCCATAAGGTCCCCTTGGTAGCTTAATGGATTCAAGTTGATAATCAATTTTTGGGTTAGTTTGAAGTGTTCAAATTAACAAGAGGTAGTTTGATAGTATATGATATAATTAAACTGGTTCAATTATATGTGATATAATTGATATGATGTATAAGATACATTAATTGGAGGAATTTGATATAAATATGATTTATATTAAGTAAAGGAGAAAAGGACTATGGTTTAAATATTACATATGATGTGATATTAAACTATAGGTTATAAATATAATATGATAATTAGTTATTATATTTATTTATAATTAAAACAATTATATGATAATTATGGGTGATTTTTGCTTTAACTGTGCATGAAAGTAGGAGGTTATGTTCAGTTTTCATAACTGAAGGATAAAATAAAATATGTTTTCATTTTTTAAAAGATTGCTTCATTAAGTGCTTTTACTAATCGTTTAGCTAACGAGAGACTACACGATATCCTTCTAAGCGAGAGCCTAAACGGACGTGTAAGCGCCTTTCTTTAAACGATCGTGTAAATTGATTTACTAAACGATCGAGTGCCAAGTGAGATATTCGTGTAAATTGATTTACTAAACGATCGAGTGCCAAGTGAGATATACTAAACAATCGGGTAAACATTAAGTGTGCTTTTCTAAATGATCGTATACCTATCGAGATTTACTAAACGATCAAGCATCTCAGTCTATGCGATAGATAGCACATTCTCCCACTTGCTTAATCGTATAGTTCAATCATTGCCTTCCTTCATCCTCTACTAAATCCAATAGAGTACACACCTCCTAGATTCTCACTCCGAGAATACCAAGGTTGCCAAGTGGTGGTGTCTAAAGGGTTGCTTGTTCGTGGAAAAGATTGTTTATGATCTAAGCGACAACAAGAGATTGGCTAGACGATTGTAGCGACAGCGAGAGGATATTATTCTAGTTCTTCACGAAAGCGAGAGATCTTTAGAAAAAACATTTTTCAAAGGTAAGTCTCTCACTTCTTTTGTATTTAAATATGAAAGCATGTTGTAATTTGTTCTAAGATGCATAACTGTTCTGTATGTTTGTGAATGCCTTTAATTCTGTCATAATGGGCTTGGAAAGATCTTGCTTCTGCTCATTGGTTCTCTTAGATAAGTGTTCCTTCATACCTCTCTCCCAATTTAAAATCCTACATTATCCCCAATGTATTCTAAGTAAAGCATAAAAATAAAAGGGGTAACAAGAGAATAGAAAACCTCCCTTAAAATAGACGTGCACAAAATGTAGATTGGGCTACCACTCTCTTCACTTTGGTTTTCTTTTCTATTTGGGTTTTGGAGAGACCTACAAAAAAAAAAAAAAGAAAAAAAGAAAGAAAACTAAGAAAAGGAAGAAAAGAAAGAAAATAAATCGATTACCTGGCTACCTCCAAGAAGTGCAAATTTTTAACGTTGGTTGCTCGACGCGACCTGTCCCCTATCAAGGTACAAAGAAATTCTCGTATTTCTCTGGTCCTTTCTTGGATGAGATGATATGGCCTAGTAAGGCTAAAAGGGTTTCCATCTTTTAAAAAGAACTAGACGGGTCGAATTTGAGATTTTTAAATTTTCAAAAAAAGGAAAAAAGAAAGAATCAAAAGACACAAGCGACCCTAAAGAGTCAAAATAAAGAAAAGACTCAACTGACTCTGATTTGACTGACTCAACTGACTCGTAAGGTAAAGATGAGCAATATTCAAATATATATGAGATACCAAGAGAAAGAATAGATCGAGGCTTGAGAGCCTCTAACTCTTTTACTTGAAGTCCCTCAAAATAAAGTTCATACTCACACTTAACCTTACTAACTTATTCTGAATATGGCATGGGATAGACATCATCATCATCATCGGTCTAGGGGAATTCCTCAATAAGGTCGGCCTTGGTGCCATAGACAATGGGAAGCTCTGAATGATTCTCCAATGTCAGCATGGAATGTGCAAGACGAGGAATATGATGGACCTCAACTAGCACGAGGGTTTGAGTCTCAAGTGAGACTCAGTAGATTCATGCTCACACTTAGAAAAATCATTAGCAAGTTCATACATTAAGGAATCTGATGCGTTGTAAATGAGATGAAATAATGGTATGGAGTTGCGGTGATGAGTTATGCGTTGCACATGCAAGTTTTCCTAGTAAAATCCAAGTATAAATCTCACTAGGTTTCCTGGTAAGTCCAGAGTCGAACACAGGGACTACTGAGTTACTATGCGTTAGTAAAATTGATTCCTTTGCGGTGGTAAAAACAAATAAGTTGGTTGGTATTTTGTTTAAGTGTAATTTCTATGTGACAGATTCAAGTAAAGAGTTGATGAAAATGAGAAGTACAATGAGTATGCGGTGAACGGGTTGAGAGACGATTTAGCTAACACTTCCTAAGATTTCGTTCAAGTTATGCGATCATGCTACACACACAAAACAAAAAATCATTTTCCATGCCATAATTCCTATTTCTAGGACGCATGCGATGTATACGATAATGTCGACAGGACTTATTCCTAAGCCTCTATTCTTGCCTATGCGATGATGAATGATGCACACATACACAAGGTGACCACATACTATCATATCCTATCTCTAGTGTGCATGCGATGCGTTAATAGCAAACAGAACTTATTCCTAAGTTTCTATCTCTTGCTTATGCGGTTCTAATCCTACTCTCCCGAGCCTAGATTCTAATCTGAATTTTCCAAGCCTAGATTTTATCTTTAGACCACCCTCTCGAGCATCTCGAAAGGATGAATGACGCATACATAAGACAAAATGATCGCATAAAGTGAAGATCTCAGGTCATGCTAGCTAAGTACTTCCCAGCCCATTCAGAAATTTAGCTACTCATGCGAGATATAGAGAGATTAAGCACAAGTTGAATTAAGATTTCCATTTCTATAGATTAAATGCAGAATACAGAATAACAATAGAATGCAGAGATAAGAAGCCCGGTAGCAATGTCTTTCTTCCCATGGCCTTTTACACTGTCTTTTCTTTCCAACTCTACTCAGTTGAATGTCCTTACTTCTGCAACTGTTAGCCCCCTCTCCTTTTGTGGTGCTTCCTGGCAGTCTTTCGAGCTGTCCAAGAATGTCCTTTCGGCGTCTTCTTCTCTTTGCATGCCTCCGCCTTCTAAGTATATAAATAATTACAGACTAACGGCTATCTATCTGTATGTGATCTAACTTCTCTATATGGCGAACTCTTTTATCGATGGTAGCCTTCGGTATTTATAGAGCTCAAGGTGAAGAAGCTTTTCTTTCTAATGATTGCAATGATGGGAGGTCATTAAATCTTCTGTCTGATGTGTCGATTATTGGTCACCGAAATGTTGAATGTACTTGCTACAGTATCGTTAACGGCTTGTCAACTAAATTCGGATTCGACCGTTATCAGCTTTCCATCCCATCATGATTTATTATGCTTTCACTTGATGCGCCGTCTTTATGCAGCCACCTTCTTGAGCGAATTTTCGCGAGCACATACGAACGCATGACTTTACGGTCGCTATCTTTCCATGCACGCAGACGCCTAATTCCTTGGATCGTAATCTCACTTGCGCCAACGCATTTTTCCTGCACAAAATAAGTAAATTAGCTACTTTTATGCGATGGGCGCATGTGATCACAATATTCTTAGTTTAACGCTTTTGGACATGATTTTATATATTTTTACTGTTGCATTCCCTCATTGTTTTACATCTTTGCACTGTAATAATATGCATTTATGCCCGTTATCACACCCCCAAATTTAAAACAATGCTTGTCCTCAAGCAAAAACTAAAGATTTTCTTTAGAGAGTCCTTTTCCTTACCTAGATTCCCCGAGGTGCCTTATTCAAAGCTTATGAATCAAAATCTTCTTAATTTCTATCCTGGTCTCTTCCTAAAATATTTCTAATACTTAGGGACCACAAGTTTAACCTTTAAAAAGACTTTACTTGTTTCCAGGACATCGCATGATTTATTTCAAAACGTTTTCCAACTGGGGTGTTTCCACATGATTTTTATCCTTACGCAGTTTAGATATTCTTTTTGTGACCTTGCACTGATTCAAGTGTCTTGCCTTCGTTTTGTCTTGCCCCCACGGGTGTCATGTGAGCATCCAACTACGAGCAAGGCACTCTTTCTCAATCTAAACTCATGCCCATTTGGCAGCGGAGTTTCGATCACTTGATTTATGCGTTGATCATGATTCCTACCTTCGTTTTGGCTTGCCACCACGGGTGTCATGTGGACATCCAACTACGAATAGGATCCGATCTCAACGTTATGATTTTTTTTTGAATTAAATGTCTAAAAGTAGCAAGGTTGAAAATAAATATCGGCACCCCCAAATTTAAATGCAGCAATGTCCTCATTGCTGATAGACTGAAATGATTCATGTGATGCTCTTAGGACATTTCGTAAAAATCATTTTGAAAGAAAGCATGTGGACCACTAACTTTGAGAAATATTTCATGAATTGACTGTCCTTAAATTAAGTTGATTCTAGTACATGTAACGAGAAATAAAGGCATGAGTTTCATCATTGAAATCATAATTGGTACGGAAAAAATTGCGGTGACTAACTAAAGTCATCAATCATTCAGTGATTGCGCCAACTAAAGAGGATGCGATGATAAAATTATCAATGATAAAAATGAGATGCAAGAATGAAAAATATGGAATAAACAAAGTCAAAGAAAGATACAACCCCCAAATTTGCTTTGTTGCCCGCATCATCTATGATCGCATCCTTCTTTGCAATGGGTTGATTCCTCGATTACGATGGGCTGAACGAACTAGTTGTGTTTTTCAGTTATTGCGTAGCTCCACCGCAATCGTTTACCATGATCGTTGCTGAAAAAAATCAAGAGGGTAAAAAATATAAAAGACAGAGTTGAAAATTCCAAAGAGTAGTGTTTGTACAAAAAAATAAAGTGAGTTCATGAAATAAATATATCAAAAGGATACTTCAAAAAAATTGCGTCCCTGATGAGTTTGTGTTGCATAACAATGCAGGGACCGCTCGTTTCTTCTACAGTCAAGATTCCTCAGGTCTACGGAGGTTTTCTCGCGATGAAAGTCATCTCCGTGATACATCTTGTATCTTTGCCCATTGACCTTGAATGCGCGGGTCCCTTCTTCATTAGTTAATTCTATCGTACCGTGTGGGAATACTTCTTTGATTATAAAGGGTTTAAACCAGCATGACTTTAATTTACCAGGAAAAAGTCGTAGCCGAGAATTGTATAACAAGACCTTCTGTCTAAGCTGAAGATTCTTTTCACATAGTCGTTTGTCATGTCAGCGTTTTGTGCATTCCTTGTCGATCTTGGCATTTTTGTATGCTTGAATTCTCTATTCGTCTACCGTGTGGGAATACTTCTTTGATTATAAAGGGTTTAAACCAGCATGACTTTAATTTACCAGGAAAAAGTCGTAGCCGAGAATTGTATAACAAGACCTTCTGTCTAAGCTGAAGATTCTTTTCACATAGTCGTTTGTCATGTCAGCGTTTTGTGCATTCCTTGTCGATCTTGGCATTTTTGTATGCTTGAATTCTCTATTCGTCTAGCTCAAGCAACTGAAGTTTTCTTGCCTCCCCTGTAGTCTTCAAATCAAAATTGAGCTTCTTCATTGCCCACAGTGCTTTGTGCTCCAATTCCAACGGTAACTGGCATGCCTTTCTAAACACTAGCGCATACGGGGACATGCCTATAGGTGTTTTATAGGCGGTCCTGTATGCCCACAAGGCATCATCAAGCTTCATGGCCCAATCTTTGCATGAAGGATTCACCAGCTTCTCTAAGATCAATTTGATTTCCCTATTGGACACTTCGGCTTGGCCGTTTGTCTGTGGATGGTATGTGGTGGCGACCTTATGGTGGATATTATACTTGAGCAGCAATTTATTGATGACGCCACTGACAAAGTGGGAGCCTTCATCACTTATTATGGCACGTGGGGTGCCAAAACAAGTGAAGATATTCATTTGCAAGAATTTAGAGACTATCGTCGCATCGCTTGCGATTCATAATACCGCTTCAACCCATTTGGAAACATAATCGACGGCCAACAGAATGTACTTGTGACCATTTGATGGTGGAAATGGTCCCATGAAGTCTATGCCACATACGTCAAATAGCTCCAATTCTAAGATAATATTCATTGGCATCGCATTCTTCCATGAAATATTTCCCGTGTGCTGGTACCTGTCGCATCTCATAGAATAGTCTCTCACATCCTTGAATAAAGTCGGCCAAAAATATACACTTTGTAACACTTTTGCTGCTGTCCTTTGACCTCCAAAATGTCAACCATATGGTTAGTCATGGCATTGGGACAGTATGCACTGTTGAGCAGTCTCTGGTACACATAGACACAAGATCTGGTCTGACCCCCTCTTGTAAAGATTTGGCTCGTCCCAATAATAGGATTTACACTCGTGCATAAGCCGCCTCTTTTGGTGGGCTGTGTAATCTTCCAGAAATTGTTCACAGACCAGATAATTGACCACATCTACGTACCATGGTAATTCTTCAATTTTGAACAGCTGCTCATCTAGGAAGGTTGTGTTCACCTCCGACTGATTGCGGTTGACTTATGGATTTTCTAATCTTGATAGGTAGTCCGCAACCTGGTTCTCCATCCCCTTGCAATCAAGGATTTCCATGTTAAATTCTTGGAGAAGGAGAACCCATCGAATCAACCTCGGCTTTGCATCTTTCTTGGTCATTAAATATTTGATTGTCGAGTGGTCGGTGTGAAGGATCACTTTAGATCCCAGCAAGTAAGCTCTAAATTTTTCCAGTGCAAAGATCACCACAAGAAGTTCATTTTCAGTGGTAGTGTAATTCGCTTGGGCAGGGTTCAAGGTTCTACTCGCATATGCGATGGAGTGTAGCATTGTTTTTTTCTTTTGTGCTAGCACCGCCCCCATCGCATAACCGCTAGCATCGCACATAAACTCAAATGGCTTTGTCTAGTCCATTGTGATCAACACAGGTACGGTTATCAATGCGTTCTTCAGTATTTTGAATGCGTTGAGGCATTGTTCATCAAAGTCAAACATTCTCTTGGCCTCCAGCAACACACTCAATGGTCGAGAAATCTTCAAAAAGTCTTCACAAAACGATGATAAAATTCTGCATGTCCCAGGAAACTCCTGACAGCCTTCACATTTGCTGTTGGTGGAAGCTTTTCAATGGCCTCAATCTTCGCCTTATCCACCTCCAACCCTTCCTTGGAAACTTTGTGCCCGAGCACAATACCTTCATTCACCATGAAGTGGCACTTCTCCCAGTTCAGCACAAGATTTGTCTCGTCACATTTCCTTAGTATCTTCTCCAAATTGTTCAGGCAGACTTCATACGTTTTCCCATAAACCGAGAAGTCGTCCATAAAAATTTCCACTGAATCTTCAAGATACTCAGAGAAGATAGCCATCATGTACCTCTGGAATGTGCTCGACGCATTGCATAATCTGAACACATGCAGCGAAAAGCAAACGTTCTGTATAGGCAGGTGAATGTGGTTTTCTCTTGGTCTTTAAGAGCAATCATTATTTGATTGTAGCCCCCATACCCGTCCAAAAAATAGAAGTACTCATTTTCTACTAGGCAGTCTAGTATCTGGTCAATAAAAGGCAAGGGGAAATAGTCCTTTTTCATCGCCGTATTGAGATTGCGGTAGTCCATGCAGATTCCAACCAGTGACGATCCTCATTAATATTAATTCATTGTTAGCATTTAGGACTACCGTCATTCCTCCCTTCTTGGGCACACATTGCACGGGGCTGACCCACGTGCAATCGACGATTGGATATATA